>NW_016823694.1:30841-35212 GCF_001698545.2 Rhinopithecus bieti
TTTATCCATAATAATTCTCTTTATCGCTTTTCAACCCTTTGAATCAACCTATAGTCAAAACACAGGTTAGCTAATTATGATAAGAGAGTAAGGAAAAATGTAGAAGAGATAAATAAGTTTCAAGTACATGATTTAAGGGCATACAATAGAAGATATAATAAGACTGCATTGCTGCACATTTTAAGAAAAGGGAAGAGAGAAGGTGGAGGCAGTATAAGTCCGCTAAATCCTCATCTTTCATGCAGATTCCGTAGATAACCACTACAGTTAAAATAAAATGTACTTGAAAAAAATTTTAGTCATTCTACATTATTTTATTCTTACTAAGTCTGTGACATATTACAAACATCTGTAACACATAATAAAAATGTGCCACTTATATAATGCTAGCTAAATCAAATTAGTTTAGAAATATTTATGTATAGGTAAGGACATAAATGAATATCAAAGCGTTTGTGGTGAGAAGTATTTTAGAGTTATAGTTATGTTATTTGAATTTCTCCTAATGCTCTACCAGTCTTAGGACTAGATGTAGTTTTACATGAAAGCCCACCGTCAAATCTTTCCTGTGTGCTGGATATTGAATAAACATTTCCTAGATGAACAAAAGAATGCATGGATAGAAAAAAGAAAGAAAAGGAAAAAGGAAGTGAAAGTAATGGAGAAAAAAGAAGCAAGCAAGCAAGAAAGGGAAAAAGGAATCAGATAGGCTTGGAGAATTCTAGATAAACTTTCTTATTTTGTAATTTTTTTCACTGTTACATAGAAGAAAATAATTTAAAACCTAGGTGAGGTGAGGAGGGATACATTTGCTGCTTGTAGAGTCTGGCAGCAGAGCTTCGTAATGAACGCATATCTTCTCACTGCTCCCAAATGTTTTAAACATAAACCTTAGAATGTTCATACACTTTGTACATGAATATATTTGTTAAAAATGCTAAGCAAAATTCTACCGAATCGGACCATGTTCTCATGCTGCTTATATCTATCAGTTTGAATTGCTTTATTTTCTCACCTCAAAATTCCTGTTAAATCTGTGACAACTGTGGTGAATAGTTTCTTCATTCTTTACATTTTGTTGCCCAGCAAATGTTCAATTGATTTCTCATTTGAGTAAAAAAGTAAACACAAAATGACTTCAGTGAAAAAGTAAACATCTTTATATAGATAGTATATTAGTCCGGGCTCTCTTAGAGGGAAAGAACTAATAGGATACATATATACTAGTATACACACACACACACACACACATATATATATAAGTATACACACAAGTATATATATGTGTGTGTATATATATGGAAGTTTATTAAATATATATATATAGGAATCTATTAAATATTAACTCTATTAAGTATTAACTTACACGAACGATCACAAGGTCCCACAATAGGCTGTCTGCAAGCTGAGGAGAAAAGACAGTCAGTTTGATTCCCAAAACGGAAGAACTTGGAGTCTGATGTTCAAGGGCAGGAAGCATCCAGCAAAGGAGATAGATGTAGGCTGGGAAGCTAGGCCCATCTCTTCGCTGCACTTTTTTTTTTTTCCCTTCTTTATATTCACTGTGGGTGATTAGATGGTGCCCACCCGATTAAGGGTGGGTCTACTTCCCCAGCCCACTGACTCAGATGTTAATCTCCTTTAGTAACACCCTCACAGACACACCCAGAATCAATATTGCATCCTTCAATCCAATCAAGTTGACAGTCAGTATTAACCATCACAGATGGAAGGCTTTTATCAGCTTACATTGTCAAAATGAGAAAATATTTTCAAGATAGAAAGCCAGAGAAAAGAGTATCTTTGAGAATTCTTTCCGCTTTACTAGTCCTAGAAGTTTTAGTTTATTTAATTGTATTTGTGTTGAACTGAAGGCATCATTTACAATGATTTTCTACTTGTTTATGTCCTTAATCCTATGCCTAGCCTAGTATATTTTCTCTGATTATTATGACTGGATTTCAGCCACACCAAAGATAGTTCAACACCCAGAATAAGTACTTTGTTGCTATAATAGGGCTATATTGATTTGGTATTAAATACATTCACTTGAATTAGTTTGTACAATTTATTTTCTATCCTGTGTATCACCTCTTCCTTAACCACAAGTTTGCAAATAAAAAGCCAAGGGAAAGACAAAATCATTGCTCTGTACTTATATATTCTAAGTATTCTTAATTTTTCTCATCCAAATTGTTTGCTTATAATTCATATGTACATTAACTTGTGAATTTTTATATGTAGGCTCTGGAATATATGAATTGACTCGCATTTTTATGTTTATATTTAAGCACCTGTAATGTGTTTGAGAGATGTAGAGGCTGATCTCTCAAGAGGAAAAATACATTGTCACAAGGAAGCAGTAACACATAATAAGCTTTATTTAAGCATCATGTTGACAAGATGACATGAAGAAGCAGAAGAAAGTCTTATCACAGCACAAAAACTTCAAGAGGCATCAGTATGGGGCCACGATCCAGAAGGCGAAGAGAACTCATAAGCAGCAGAATTCACAAGTAGAAAGATTGCAGCGAGAGCTCATGTATTACGATGGGGAGTCTTTGGGTCAGAGTATTCCAAACGACGTATAAAAGGCTTAGGTCTCTTATAACAATAGGAATTATTTTATCTATGGCTAGCAGATGTTGGGTGCAGTTTGGCTGAGTATACAAAGCAAGCAGACTCTAATGGCTTAAAAAATTTGTTTATAGAGGCTATGTTTAATACAACTGGATTGTTGACATTTGAGTTTGGTATCGGTGGGCTTTTGAGCCTACTGTAAACAACAGAAGGTCACATCTTTAAACCATTTCTATAACTGCACACATAAAAGTAGTTGGTAGATAATAAAGCTTCAATATTTAATTGCTATCAAAAGTAAATTGTTAATTATAAATTAGAAAATCATAACTATGCCTTTTGTAACTATAGAAGAATCTGATTTTATTCAATTGAATTCTTTTCAGCTATAGTATTACAAAGGAAAGGAAACTATTAGGAAAAGAAAAAAGTATGAAATGTAAATATCATTTTAAATGGTTTAGGTCTTTGAGAAATGTGTAAGTTTCAGACCTTGTTTACCATATTTGTTCTTACTGAATGAAAATGATGCAAATAGCATTATATTCCTGTGCTTTAAAAAATTAGGTCAGAGGCTTGGCACAGTGGTTCATGCCTGTAATTCCAGCACTTTGGAAGGTCAACATGAGAGAACTGTTTGAGCCCAGGAGCTCCAGACAAGCCTGGGCAACATAAGGAGGCCCCATCTCTACAAAAAATTAAAAATTAGCTGGTGTGGTGATGCAAGACTGTAATCTCAGCTACTTAGAAGGCTGATGTAGGAGGATTGCTTGAGCCTAGGAGGTCTAGAATGTAGTAAGTGGTCACTACTGCACTCCAGTCTGGATGGCAGAAAGATCCTGTCTCAAAAAATAAAAACGAAAATAAAA
Organism: Rhinopithecus bieti; assembly: GCF_001698545.2. Lineage (NCBI taxonomy): Eukaryota > Metazoa > Chordata > Mammalia > Primates > Cercopithecidae > Rhinopithecus > Rhinopithecus bieti. The sequence goes on from NW_016823694.1 coordinate 34,291, forward strand.
ATTTAGGTCAAACTTTCATTTCCGAAGTGTTTAATACTTAGATTTCTCAACTAAACATCCCACTACTGAGTATCTATCTAAAGGAAAATAAATTCTTTTATTAAAAAGATACCTGTACTGGTAAGTTTATTGTGGCACTATTCACAATACCAAAGTCATGGAGTCAACCTAAGTGTCCATCACTGGTGGATTAGATAAAGAAAATTTGGGACATAATACACCTAGGAATACTACACATCCATAAAAAATGAAATCTGGTTCTTCACACTACATGGATGCAGGTGGAGGACATTACCCTAAGTGAAAAAACTCAAACAGAAATCAAATACCACGTTCTAACTTATAAGTGGTAGCTAATCAATGGGTACACATGAGCAGAAAGATGGAAGCAAAAGATCCAGGGAACTCCAAAAAGGAAAAGGTTGGAAGGGGTATGGGGGTTGAAAAACTATGTAGTGGGTGCTATGTTCAATATTTGCATGATGGGTTAACTAGAAGCCTAAACCGCAGCATTACATAATATACTCCCTGCACGTGTACCCCCTGAATCTAAAAACAACAACAACAGTATTATCATCAATGGAAATTAAGATCACAAATATTTAAGTTCCAAATCATACAGATAACTATATAAGATTACTGTTAAAGATACTATGTACAGATAACCATGACAACTTTTTTTTTTTTTTTTTTTTTTTTTTCTTTTTTTTGAGATGGAATCTCGCTCTGTCGCCCAGGCTGGAGTGCAGTGGCGCGATCTCGGCTCACTGCAAGCTCTGCCTCCCGGGTTTACGCCATTCTCCTGCCTCAGCCTCCCGAGTAGCTGAGACTACAGGCGCCTGCCACCTCGTCCGGCTAGTTTTTGTTTTGTTTTGTTTTTTTTTTTTTTAGTAGAGACGGCGTTTCACCGTGTTAGCCAGGG
>NW_016823694.1:36217-50765 GCF_001698545.2 Rhinopithecus bieti
AATTTTAATTATGTCAGAATTTTTTTCTATTTCTAGGTCAATGGCAAGATATTACAATATTAAATACCATTTTAGGTTTCTTTGATGTATTTTTATTAAAAATATTAATAATCCATAGCACTTTTACATGTATATCTAAAAGATTTCTTTGGCATTTTAACTCGTAAGAAAATTATATAATTTTATTTAAATAACTATAATCTTCATATTTCTTTAAGAATTTTAATGACCTAAGATAACATGCAAAGTAAATTTGCAATTATCTAGTCTAATACATTTTATCATATTTTGAGAGGACTTACTCTAGTTTTCTGGATCCTAATATAACATGGACTCTTGTTCAATATAAAAAAATTTAGTCATAATGCAGGGCCAATCATGTTCATTCAAAGTGAAAATAGAAATAAAACATCTTGATTCTTGGTTATTTTAATCTCATGGGTTGTGTAAGCCATTTTCTGGTCTTTTTTATGGCGATGAATCAAATTAAAAATTTATGCTATGGAAGTCCATAAACATGTCTGATTCTTTTTGGAGTTCACTATATCACATTTGAGTCTATAGGATCCCTCAAATTGTTCCAAAGATATTTCAAAGATGTTCCTTCTCTCAGTATGTACTCCGCCTAACAATCCTCCAAAAAATAGTCTGATAAAACCAAATATATACAAATTTGGACATTTGTAAGTCTACATGTGTTCGATTCAAAGAAAAAAATAAAAGTAGCTTTAACACTATAATCTCCTGTTATATTTTATAAAGCTCTCCCAATGATAAATAAACTCTATTGAGTTACTTTATAAAATTGATTATATAGTATCTATAGTTTAAAATATATAATACATATTATTTTAAATGTTGTTTTATAAATTTGTTTTTGTCTATCCATATAAAATATGCATGATATTAAAATCCACTTGTGATGGAACACACGTTTTCATGTGCTTTAATTTTTAATTTTTGTGGGTACATAGAAGGTATATATATTTATGGGATACATGAGATATTTTGATACAAGCATACAATGTGTAGTAATCACATCAGGATAAATGGGGTATTTATCATGTCAAGCATTTAGCATTTCTTTGTTTTACAAACATTCCCATTATACTTTTAATTAAAATATGCAGTACGTTATTAACTATTGTCACTCTGTTATGCTATCAAATACTAGACCTTATTCATTTTATCTAATCATATATTTCATGAGAACACATGCAAATCTCTTCTACCAGAAACAATCAAAACGGTCAAAAGGGGGAATATTCAATAATTAACTTGTCTCAGTGAGGATGTATTCAATTCAAGTTGGGCCTTCTTTTACTTAGAATAGCTGATACATTTTTTATTTAAAGTTATTGGCCTTATTTTAAAATTAGTATTGCATTAAATATATTCAACAGTTTTATGGCATAGCTTCTATAATAAAATGTTTTTTAATTAAGCATAATTGGCCCTAAAAATCAAAATGCAATATTGGCAATACCTATGAAGGACATTATATATAAAATGAGAGTAATATAACTTCTATGTATAAAAGGATATAGTAAGATGAAAAAGTATAGTTGAGATTTTACATTCTTCTAATGTAAATAACAGTGTTCTTATTTCTTTATGATCCATGAGTCCTTATAATACACTTTTTCATGTATTTTATTTATTTCATTATTCTCTCACATGTTCTCACAGTATTCTCTCACATTACTAACAACCAAAATACAGATTAAAAATAAACTGTGTGGTCTAGCACCTAATGCATTGTTTATGCATAAAAACTTGAATGGAGATGTGTTCATCTATATCATTCTAGATTTACATCCCACTTGAAGTGATGGCATGTAATGGGAATACATTCTCTGATCCTTTTTTACTAAAGAGAAATATGTTGCCAATATGCTTATAAGCAATATGCTGCATAAGCACTCATCTAACAAAAGTTTGGGAAAATAGGTGTCAATATTTTGTATGTTCAAAAAAGTAGAAAAAGGCAAGTAAGAAAAATTGTAGTTAAATTTCAATGAAAATCTTGTTCAATATTTCCTTCCTAGGAAAATACTGTTTGTAACTTTTGATTACACAATGAGAAAAATATTCAATTTTATTTGGCAATTGGGCTATACAAAAGTCTGCTTCCTTGCTACTTTTATCTAATTTTATAACTTGATGAATATAAATTTTAAAACAACCTGATCTATTCTCAGAAATTTGATTGAAGTGTTGTTTCTTTTCCAATAAAGGATGTGAATTTTCATAGTGTTCTCCTCTGCTCTTCTGTATGTCATATTTAATTTCATTTCTGTTTTCTATTTCCTTGACTGCCTTTATCAGTCCAGTGCTTGATACAGGCAAACAGCCCTGACATTTAAAGCAGAAGAGCTTGAATACCATGAACTTGGCATTCAGAATTACATTTTCCCGGCTGGAAATTGCTGACCTTAACATCTTTCTAAGCACTAAACCATTTATTTAGAAAATCTTATCAGAAAGCAATATTTACTTCTTTGAATCCTATCCTGTTTTCAAACAGTACAAACTATCTAATCCCATCAAAATATTTTATTTATAGCATTGTTTAAACACAGATTTACATGGTTCAAAACAATAAAACATTCATTTTCATTTCGTTAACTCTGTACTTGCAAAGATATTACTATTTTTTCAAGTAAATATAAAAGTATAATATGCCTAGTTTAAATTAATTCATTTATTTAGGAACATGAACATTAAGGGTATTAAACACTCTCAAAATTAAAGAAACTATTGTTTTTGCCACCATGTGATAATATTAGATATTATAACCCAATTTTATATGCCACAGAAAATGCTATGTTTGCTGTTTAAAAATTATTTAAAGGATCCAATTATGAAGAAACTATTATATTATGTTCAAAGGGTGAAATGAATTACTTTAATTTGCTAGAGATAACTAGTTTGTTAAGCACTCAAACAAATTTGTGCTTTAGGTGAGAAAATGTAAAATGTAATGAACATGAAGGAAAGCTTTCTCCCATCTGTTTGTACTTTTTGTTGTTGTTATAATGTGTAAATGTAAGAGATCTGTCTAGTGAAATACAGAAGAAAGTATAAAATTTGTGGCTGCATTTATTTAAAATTACTAAATTAATTTTACTACATAACCCAGACACATTAACTCTATGAATGCATTTTATTTAGAATTCCTGAATGTATTGAAATAATGTATATTCAAAATCAAAATGAATTATTTTATATAATATGCAAGCTGTATTTATACTACACTGAGGGAACAAAAGCATTTTTAAACAGCAAGCTTTAAAGATAGTACATTTTCTTCTGCTGGGTGGTAATACATTTATTCCATTCTTAATGTTTTCTGGAATCCAAAGCAGTGCTTATATATGTAGATCCTTTACAGTAAATTAGAGTACCAACTTAAGAATTTAAGTATAATTAAAAGTTTGTCATTCTTCAATAATAAGATAATATCACCCAAATCCTACTCCTTTTTCAGGCGTCTCAAAACAGTAGTAGGACCAGATGACTATTTCTATGATGTGTCTGTCTATTCAGGTGTCTTGTTACCTCCCAAAGTAAGGTCCCTAGGCCAGCAGCATCAGGTCACCTGGGCACTAGCTAGAAATGCGAACTTTTAGGCCTTAGATGATTGTGATACATGCTAAATTATGAGAACCACTGGCCTAGAGCAGTTTCTACCATTTTTCTGTAATCAATCCTAAATATAGCTCTAAAAATTTCCCTAAGACATGTAAACAACCACAACTTACTTAGAATAATAGTTTGTCTTAGAAAAACAAAACAAAAAAAGCTTAATGGTCTCAAAAACTAATTTGTTACATGTTATGATATACCTACACATGAGTTTACATTTTATTTTGTTATACTTCATATGCTAGTACAGGTTCATGCCATGTGTCATAGTGAGAACATGATTTTAGTTTTTACTTATTTACACTGAGATTCAAGCTATGACACTGTTTATTACCAGTCTGATCTGAAAGCTCTCCTAATAGTACTTTTCCAACTAATAGAAAGGAAATGATATCCAAGGGTTTTTTGAAAATTAATTCTTGCAAATTGTTTGGAACAATACAGGTGACCAATATGTGATTGTCTTTTCCTATGTTTTCTACCTATAACTTCTCCTTTTCTTGCAAATATTTATATTTAATTATAAGCTGAACCCCATCTTTCTAAAAGGTATAGCTTAATTCCAGCAGCTTTCATAAGTATAAAGTATGCCCTTGGTTATCGACCTCTGAATATTTAGCACTTCCTCAAATTTTCCTATTTTATCCAATTATATTCACACATGTGTGCAATTTTACCCAATCTATTTTGTCTTTCTATGGAAGTATCAGAACTTGAGAGTAGGAAGTATCGTTAGCTTTCACTCTTAATGCCACATTGTCTAGTTAAAAGCTTTGCAGGTGTCATGCACTTGTTGAAAATAGACTATGTCCTCTTACTTGTACAACATTCTTTTCATCTTGGAAGAAAAAAAAATACTTAGGCATTGTCATAATTGTCCTTCACTTAATTCTACAATAATACAATCTCCAAAAACCAATTTTACTTTTCAAATTTTAATTACTACTTTCATTCTGCTTTCACAAAGATCAAAATTATTTTTCTTACGTTGGTTTAAGTTTTAGTAACTGTGAGTAAATTATTAACCATACATTTTTTTCTTTCTATGTTCTACCAAATCAAAAATCTTTGCCACTACAACTTATTTATTTCCTGTCACATATACTTGAAGACATTTTATTATTCCACAATTTTCTGAAGTCATATTTTATGTTGTCAGTGACCATGTAATCTAACGTTCCTTTTTTCTCTTTAGTTCCAACTTTACATTATGTTCTACTGGACTTAATAGTAAAATGGTTTTCTGTCTCATATTTCCTAATGTCTATTTTATTTCCTTCAGGACCATTTTTATGGCCTGGATTAACTCACTATTTCAGTCGTCTCCAATAGATATTAAAGCAGAAATGCATTAAATAAGTACAGAGGACACTAGAGAGGGTATGCCTTTGTCTTCTTGAATTTTATAATCAAGAAAATCATGTCTAAAATTTCGAGAAATATATTCTTGTGAAATGAATCCAGGTACTATGTTCTGTGATGAAATACTTCTTCTTTTGCAACATTATTCTGAGTATATAATTAAGAACATAAAAGCAGATACAGGTATTCATCACATGATTGACAAAAATAAACATATGTAATATATTTCTCTAAAAAAAGCTAGAGAGCATATTGGAAGATTGTGTTCTTAATTACATGCTAACGACGAAGATTTATCAAGAATTACGTAAAACAAAATATTTCAAATGATTTGGACTGTCACTATATTGTTCTTTTATATCAGTCAATACAAACTTCTGTAATGTGACATTTGAACAGATTCTGAAGGAAGTGTGCGATCAAGCCATGTGAATATCTAGAACGAAAACATGCTGGGTGAGGGGAGAGCAACTGCAAATACCCTGAATGGAGGTATGCCTGTTGAAATTGTGTAAGTACAAAGAGGGAAGAGTGTCTGAAAGGCAGTGAACAAGTGAGGATATTGGGAAATGAGATTCAGCAAATAGCAAGTTCTAGCTCATAAAATTCCTTATAAGAACTTTGGAATTTGACTAAGATCAAAACTATTAGAAGGTTTTGAGTAGAGCAGTGACATGATGATATATATATCTTAGTAAGAATATATTAAGAGAGAATAGGTTTAAGGGCAAACTGGAGGCAAATGGACCAGTTACAGAAACTGATTCAAAGGTAAAGAGAAGATGATCATGGAAGAACCTGGTGTTAGTGATGTAAACTGTAAGTAGTGACTAGTTTTTGAATAAATTTCAAGGAAACATCAACAGGATTATTTTTGTGGAACAGATGCAAAATGAGGAGACTCAAATATGACTGTAAGTGTTCGTCTCAAGAAAAACATAGACTTATTCACAGAGAAGAATCCAGGAAAGGGAAGTTGTTGATCAAGATATGGGGGGTTGGGCAGGTGGTAAGTGTTCAAGTTTTTTATATATTCTGATAAGATGCCTATTTTACATATATTATAAATAAAGATGTATAGTTTTCAATTAGCTATGTTAGTGTGGACTTGTGAAGTAAAAGCTGATTCTTAGGCTGTATGATGGTTATTTTAAACACAATTATTAGCCCTCCATTATTTAAATGGATTGCCAATTTAGAATATTTATTTTTAGGGCTTAGGAGTCCTGAATTTTGGATATAAAATTATTTTGCATATCAAGACATCCTGAGAATTCTTTGCAAATGCCAAGTGAACGGAATAGGAACCCAATTAGTCCCTCAGTGTGACAGACACATAGAAGTAGGCCCTCCCTAAAGAAGCTGTCACACTTTTTAAAAAATGAGAAAAGATCCATCATACGGAGTTTTTTTTTTTTTTTCTATTTTTTACAAATTCTGAAAGTAGAAAATGTGTACTAAGTCAAAATAAGTTAACAAAGACAGGTCTGTTTATTCTACCACTGTATCTACTATTATAAATGAAACCTGGTGAGTAATTAATACACTTAGAATGATTATTTATGTTCTGAAGCAAACACATTTCAATGTTTTAAATAACACACAGAAAATCACGATTTCTCTCTCAAATGCCACCTTTCTGATATCAAAATAGTTAAATTTTTATACAAATATGTTTATATTTTTTCTTTTTAGAAATATTTCCAAGTTCGTATGTCACTTCATACTAGATATGTATAAGCTCATTCTATAAATTTTACATATAAATATGTAATTTTCTAAAATATATTCATAGTATATCTTTGATCCTTGCATTCACTACATCAGAGTGTAAATGTGGAGCTATCCTCTACCAATAATTCCATTGTTACCTTATTCTTATCTATAAAACTTATTAAAATCTATGTTTCTCCAAGTGTATGCAGCTAATATAACTTCCATAATAAGATAAATATTGTCAATCATCGACCCATCATGTTATAAATTACAGTGGCAAACTTCAAATGGTGTTCCTTACATTTTTCAGACAATGTCGTTAAATTACGTTGAATAAGTATTCTACTTAGCTCCCTGGAAAAGTGGTACAGAATTTTTAAGTCTATTTATCTGTTTTATACATTATGAAAAGATTTTAAAGGTAGATACATTTTGCTTTGACTTAATTTGAACATGCGTATCTAGATATAAAAGATATCTAAATAAGAATATATACATTTGTATATGTAAACAATACCATAATCCTGATATAACTTGCATTTCAGCTTATACTCACGTTGTGTATCTTTTACTGAACTCTAAAGTATTGCCTTAGAAGATGTATGATTCATCAGTTTTGGGACTTTATGCATTATATATGCCTAATGACAGTTCAAACTTATAGAACATTTGTAACATATTTTGTTTTGAATTTTAGCTCAAATTTTATTCATGGATGATACATGTTTGCTTATGAATTAATACAACTCATTTATGTGCAGCCATTCAGTTCTACCATGGTTGTTCAGTCATAATTTGCATTCCTAATTAATCATATTTAAGCATATAGTGAAAAGCCTAGCCATGTGCATTAAAGTCACGTTTGAGCATATAGTGAAAAGCCTAGCCATGTGTATTAAAGTCATGTTTGTGAGTCATATAATTCTATAGGGCATACATGATTATTCTTTATAAAGGAAGTCAATTGCACAAAATTTTCAACTTAAAAGAAGTAATAAGAAAGGAAATATATCTCCAACTATAGTTAGATATCCATACCATATTCTCTCCGTTGAGTCTTAACTGAATCTCAAGTAAATAAAATCAGCATTTTCAAATGAAAACGAACCTGTTAATATCTGAATAGCATAACTTTAAATTTTCAAAGTGAGCAATTATGTAAATATATGACAGCTAAATGTGTGGCTATTCTTTTTTCAAAAACAGTAGAGCCAGTGATTCAAGATATAGACACCATTTTCTAGTTCATATTTTTGTTAATCAGTTTTACGCTGCTTAGAGATGAAGGCTTTAATGCTAAAATTTTGTATTTAAAAATTCCCTCACTTTACACTGAATATTTGATACATTTTTTTCTTGTAAATCTGTGCATGTTTGTGTGTGTGTGTGTGTGTGTGTGTGTGTGTGTGTGTATAGACAGAAAAATACATATACATTGCTGTTGCTCTTTTGCATTTCTTTGGCTGTTCCTCAACTAGTTTTATGTATCTGTTGGCTATTTAGTTACCCTTCTAAGAAATAAATTGCTTAAGGAAACTTTCTGTATTCTAAGACCATGAAGTATGTTATAATTTATTCTAATACCTTTATAATACGGTTTCTTAAATTTCTTTAACTGCTTTCAATGTACTGACATTAAGTAATTCAGAATATTCCATTATTACACTTTTATCTTTAGTGCCCATCTTATGTTTCATTCCTGATACCAGTAGGAGTTTTGGGCATTGTTTCTCTCCAGTTGTGCAGGTCAAATTAGGACTCATAACAAGCTGTCCTTCTATTTCAGTTCTAGGAACATCATAATAAATTCATTACTGCCAAATATCCCTGAACTCCAGTCTGGTTCCTGCTTGATCCATGCTGCTCTTTACAATCACTACCTTGTTTGTGGCAATTAAGTGCTGCTACCAGAACTCTGCTCTTCTGGGAGCTCCTACTTACATTTACATCAGGTTGCCCTTTTTAATGGTAATGTCAGCTATTCTTCTTTTGTCAGCTATTATAAATATTTTTGAGGATTTGTGAACTCCTTCACCAATGAATTTTTCCATGCCTTGGTAAAGAGAGCTATCTCCATGCCCTCTCAGTATTAAAGGGATGAGTAAGTGAGTCAAACATAACAAATTTACTTTAGCATTTCTAATGTCCAAAGACTTGGGATTCACATCTCTGCATTAGGAAAAGAAAATCCTGGCATCTTAACCTGTTTAGATATAGGTCACAAGTTTATTACAATTTCCCATAAACCAATCAAGCATGTGGTGAGTAGCTCTCACAGCCATTTATGCAAGAACACAGTGGCCTGATCCTCTGGAAGTGCAAATGTATCTTTCTGACCTAACATTACAGAGACATTTTTAGATCTGGACCTCAGATTTCTACACTGAGTTTTAGATAACATTATAATGCATTACTAAATATTTATTACTAGTAATATTTGCAATATGTCCTCTATTATTCATTTATATTTTTACATTTGTTTCAAGTCAAAATCATAAGAGTATCGAGATTCATGCCACCATAAAGCTAAGTGAGGCAGTGTCAAAAGATAAATTCATGTTTCTGGCTGTTAATACCAATGTGAATATATGCTTGATGTTGGCATAATCTTATCTGCCTTTTGGCTCAGAGTTGTCTTTGGAGTCTCACCTTCCCTGACTTCTTGGTTTCAAATTTGTCTTCATAACATGTTTCTTCCTTTAACCCAGACCCTGCATTTGATTATTGAGATTTTTGTCTTGTTAAATGTTGCTATCCTCTGGGACACAACCTCTAGATGCCCACTGGTTCACAGGTATTTCATCTTGTTTTTTCTTAATATCAGGAAAAGTGTATTGGATTAAAGTTTTATGCGGATGTATACTTCTTAAGCCTTATGTTCTTGCATTAACTTCCTCTTAATGTCAAATCTATAGTTCAACTGAGATGGATTTGCTTAACACTCATGCTAAAATAGCATCTGGATAAATCTTCCTGTACTTCTATTTCCTCTGAAAGAAATAATCTTTAGATTGGGTTTACTACCCAGGAATATAAGTCAGAAGTTGACATAAAACAACAAAACCCTAATAAATGCCAGTGTGTCTTAATCCATTTGTACTACTATAACAAAATATCAGTGACTGGCTAATATGTAAAGAAGAGAAATTTATTTTCTCACCATTTTGGAGGCTGGGAGATCCAAGATCAAGGTGCTAGTAGGTTCAGTTATGTGGTGAGGGGCATTTTCTGTTTCCAAGATTGCATCTTGCTACGTCCTCTGAAGGAGAGAAAAGCTCTATCCTTATATAGAAGAGCAAGAGAGCCAAAAGCTACCTGAAGTCTCTTTTATAGGAGCTTTAATCCCATTCATGAAGGAGAAGCCCCAGGGCTTAGTCACCACTTAAAGGACCTCACCTTTTTTTTTTTTTTCCTTTAGTTTAAAATTAAGAAAGATAAAGTTTATTCTAAAGGTGAGCTCCAAAAGTAAAAAATATGGGAATATATTAGAACAGCTTGTAAAATGTATGATAAGGAAACACAATACTGATATAATATTCAGCACAAGTTAAAAAAATTCTGGTATAAAATATGTTTCATGTTAGTTTAAAAGGATAGCATGTTAACGCATTTATTAAGAGAGAGAACCTAGGAAAAAGTAAGGAAGAACTAAGAGCATGGCTATTAACAGGTCACAGTATAGAAATTCAAGTGAAATGAATGAAGGGATTATACTATTCCAGGGGAATGGATAGTATAGAGTTTGAATTCTCTGAAGAAACAAAAGGCAGGGTGGAGGGATACAAGGTGGGGCAGAGAATTAGGCCAGGAAAATTGAAAGGAGGATGTTCAACAGGTACTACAAATGAAGCCTTATTATGATACTTAACCTTAAAGCTAGTTCTACAGCTGAGAAACTGGTAAAATGACTTATAGGAAAGAGTATATAAACAATGCAAATGCTTAGAATTGAACTTATGATTATTAAAATAAACCATTTAGAAATTTCATAACAAAAAACGAATTTAAGTGTTTTATATTATATTCTTTAAACAAACAATTATGTTCTTAAAAACAGTACGAAAGAGATGAGTGTTGTATCAGTCTGCCCTTATTTGATTTACCTACAGAAAATCTAAAATATTATGTCCATTATGTTAATCTGATGATTTATCTGGGGAGAAGATATTCACTGTGATGTACTGTTTTTTCCTTTTCTCAAAAGGTTAACATGTGAGGGGTCCAACCCTCAGATGCTGACCTGGTGACACATGAGAGATGTACAGTGACTCAAATATTTTGCCTGACAGTCCGGCTAAGAGGCTCTGCTCTGAGTCTGGAGCATTGCTCAGATAAGCCGGCCAAGTTCGTATTTATTTAGTTAGATTAAATGGCAAAGGCTTTGAGCCAATACACCTGTGGGTAATTAACCTGGTTGCCCTCCCCGAAGAGAGCCATCAAAGGTTAGTCTTAGCACCACATAAGTAAACAAGTTATTTAGAAAAACTCCCTTGCATTCCTTTGTACCTACTTTAAGCTATCTACTCAAGGTAAAGATTAGACTGCCTTCACCCAGATCTATTACTGAAGCTATGCAAACCTTCCAGCCTTCCAGGAAGGCTTGTGTCTATATCCTATAATTTCATCTTACAATGTTTCTAACCACACCGACTGATCCCCTACAAACATGATATCTGAAAAGACATTATGAGCTGGAAAAGCTATGAATGATGCTTATCAAGATAACAAAATCTTACAGACATAAATTAGCTGGTACAAAAGCTAGGCATGCATTTAAAAGAAAGCAGATTAAGAAGATGGTTGAAGTCCATCAAAATTATGAAAGTAAATGTCGCAGGATGGTAGAGAAAGTAAAGCTAAACAAAACGATTTGAATGGCAACACAATTGGAACTGGAGACATTTACAGAGGACAAAATTATCTTATTGAGAATTGTTAGTTAAGAGTACCTGTACATAAAATTAGTGTGAAGCTAGGAGATGAGAAGTCTTGTGAAGACCCATGAAGAGTTGAAGGACACCTGAATACTAGAAGTCAAAATGAAGAGAAAGCCCATTGGCTGACCTGCAGGAGATATTCAATAAATACTTGCAGAAAAAAATGAAATCAATTCCAGGACACGGTCAACCCAGGGTCAATAGATGGGAACATCTATTGTGGTTAGAATGTAGTGAATAGGTTAATTGACAGTAGGCAGAGATAAAATCAGATTATAACGAGTAGGAAGTAGGTAGTAGGAGGGGAGCAAAGGGGCAGGCTTGCAGCGCTGGAGGTGGAAACAATCAAGAAAATCCCTCATGAACACTAGAAAGAAGAAAGTTATAATTAGTTTGCAATCAACACATGTTTTATCAAAATCTGAGCTGGAAACTTTGCTGCCTTTCCTGTACTTGTAATTCTATAGTCTTTCTAAACCACTGTAAATACTTTTGCCACACGAATTGGGAAGAAAAATATATTGGTTCAATCAGTTCGCCATGAAAGTATTTGTAGATAAAACAAGAAGTACACTGTGAACCTGTTTCTGTATGTTTCTGTATGGAGACCCTGATATGAGAATGAGTAAGATTGCTGACTGTTAAAACAAAAAAACACCTTGTACCCTTCACATGTAGGTATATAGGAAGTGGTATTTGTCATCGCTAGTTGAGGGTAGGACTAATAATCCTGTCCACTTCTGACTTATTAATTTTAAATGGTTTCAACCAAGAGAAATGTAACAGCCTTACACAATGTTTTCTCTGTTATCGCAGCTTGGGTGTTATCTGTGGCGTGAATCTATTCAACACCAGCAGCAAAAATGAAGCCCTAATTTTGTGTTGAAAGTATATGGGGTCAGGCATGGTGGCTCATGCTTGAGACCAGGAGTTTGAGGTTATAGTGAGCTATGATCATGCATTCCACCTGGGCAACAGAACGAGACCCTGTCTGTGAAAGTGGGGCATGGGGTGGGGGAAAGAGAGAGAGAGAGACGGAGAAAGGAAATAAATAAATAAATAAATACCTCTTTGCTCTGCAATTACACTGCCTTTTAGAGGTCTGTATTCTGTCTACAACTGCACAACCTAGATATGAAGACTGAAAATATCCAAAAACTACACAGAACAATGATCTACAGTGTACTTTTGCTTTAGATATAAACTGAACTTAATAAACGTGAAGGTTTAATAAGTATAAAAACTATGGCTAATTATAGTACTATATTGTTTTGAGGAGTTTTGTGTGTGTTTTCTTTTTTTCACTGTAGGAGGTAGAATGTGATCTAAATCTTGAAAAATGTGTTAGGTGATTTTTTTTTTCTTTAATTATAACAAGTTCTGGGGTACATGTGCAGAACATGCAGGTTTGTTACATAGGTATACATATGCCATGGTGGGATAACATTAGGAGAAATACCTAATGTAGATGATGGGTTGATGGGTGCACCAAGGCCCTCACCTCTTAATACCATCACACTGCCACTACGTTTTAACACCTGCATTTTACAGGGAACACATTCAAATCATAGCAGTGTTTCCAAATAGTACTGTCCAATACAACCAAAAGGTACAAATTGATTAACAAATCATTTGAAAAACTTTTAATATATTTAAAAAATTGTAAAAAGATGACTTAGTCCCGGTATTTAGAGAGTATACTTATTATACAGATCAAAATGCACTGAAATTTTAAGAAAAATTAGAAATAACATATGGCCTTTGGATAGCAGCAAAAGCACAATTCAAAGTAATTAAAAACATGACTATAGATGTTATTTAGGATACAGTTCCCTTTATCTGATGAAGTTATCTCTTAGGAATATTTAAATTCTGAGTTATTCCATCCTGTGCATACATAAAGCAGGAAAAATTCAGGTGCTATCCTAATGAAAAGACACTATTGATGTTTATTTATGCCTTACATTTGAATGAAGAGTCTGTGTGGCTGAAGCTTTTTGAATGTGACTTCTTTCCATCCAGAAACCTATAAATGAAGAAAGATAAGTTATGTGTCCCAATACACCCAAATATAATGAGACAAGAATTGCAAAACTTATCTGTACATATTTGCAAGTAATTACACTGGACACAATTGCAATGCCATGACATTTTACAGTGTATATTCACATAAGGTTCTAATAAATGTAAAGAATATGGTTCAGCCACAGAAAAAGCTTAAGCAAATACAGAGAGGTCCCAGTGCCCCAGGCGCAGCTCCTAGAGACCTTTCTCAATGATAGAAAATATGTTTTGTGTTTGGACAGTGAATTCCCAGGATATATCTAAGATATATTAGTCACAAAAGCCAAGGCTCAAGTTTACTGAGGAATCTTTTATATCCCATTAGTAGAATAACCAATATCCTGCTCTATAACCAAAGTAGGTTTTAATGATCGGTATATACATTTTCAGTAATAAACTTGACAACTTATGCATCCCAATAGGGAATTTCAGACTTTAAACAAATATAAGTCATTGTCTAGTATGTTTCATCCCTACCTTGGCCAAAGACAAGTACTTGAGTTCCAGGCATTTCTAGCTATCACTATAGAGCTACCATAGACCAGATGCATATTAATCCTACCCACTTCAAAAATAAAAGAACAGTAAGCATAGCAGTCCCTGATCCTGCTGCAGTACATCTATTTTCAGTTCTCTGAAAAAGGAAATGTGTTTTCATTAGGGTCTGGTTCTTCTTCCTGAGAGTTCATTTCTATTACATTATCCTCTCTTAATATAGCCTGCATTCTCTCGGCTCTTGTTTCTGCCCTTGAAAACATATTTTATTTTCCATAAGAAATGGTGCATATTTGCAGCAGCTTTTTTTTTTTTTTTTTTTTTTT
>NW_016823694.1:51355-65994 GCF_001698545.2 Rhinopithecus bieti
TCTCGGCCTCCCAAAGTGCTGGGATTACAGGTTTGAGCCACCGAGCCCGGCCCAGCTTTTTTCTTAGTCTGCATAAAATTAGAAGCTCAGAAACCTTTTGGCAATGAATAATCACAATTCCATTTAGCCTGAGGCTGATGGCTTTTGGCTGATACAGCTTTCATACAATCTTTGTGGGATTTCTATGTATCAGAAATTTTATCACCTCATGTGACAAAAGCCACATCCACAACTGTTTCCTAGACAGACTGATTTCACTTCAGAGTGGCTTTTCAAGCAGCTGAAGCATAATTCCTATAAGATTATTTGAGTTCCCTTATCTAGTGTTTGTGGTGGTGGTTATAGATCTAATGAATCATCTACTAGGCACTGGCTTAAATCTTTCAGTGTTCTTGAGAGTCTGGCAGCCACATTCTTAATTTGAGCTTTGGCTCCAGGCCTCATATTGCTTTAAGAATATATTATTAGCTGAGAAGAGTACTGATGATAGACAGTTTTATTTTGCCAAACTGGCAAGTCCTATCTCTTCTATGTTGTCTCTAAACTTGGCTTGCAAATGGAGGATTGCTTCTTTACGCTCTTGCTCTCGCCTATTTATCATTCACAGCTAATAAAGCAAAACTGCCACTTGCAGTATTTGGTCCTGTGATCTCCTTAGTCAGATTTAAACATCGTTGAATACATTTAGTTTTTTCCAAGATACCACACACGACAGTTTGGTCATTTCTATTGTAACTGTGTAACATGGACAGGCACGGATGGGAAAAGCATAGAAGGAACTACCAGCAAAGGTGGAGAAAATAGCAAGCCAATGGTTTTCAGGGCGGAAAAAGCAGTGAGGTAGGTAATTGTGATTGCAGTCTGGAAAATGGGATGCCTGTCGTCTTCTCCCAAAAATGCCACATGTTTAAGGGGTGTGTGTGTATGTGTGCAGCAGCATTATTCTTCCAGGTAACAATTTGTATACGAGTTAGCTATTGTTGAGACATTAACCGTCCCAAATCTTAGTAGCTTTAAAACATGGCCATTTATTTAGATCATAATTCTGCTGTTACTGTGTTACTCTGGTCTAGACTAAGTTCAGCTGATCTGACCTGGCTTGCTCATGTGTCTGCAGATAATTGACAGATTGGCTACAAGTGAATTATTTCAGATGGCCCCACTCCCAAATCTAGAAGCTGACTGGGAGACAATATTAGTTACCCTTGTGCTGTCCATTACCCAGCAGACCAATTCAAGCTCCTACTGATGGCGGCAATGGCCCATCAGCAGAGGCTAATGTGAAGACAACAGCTGCAATGAGGGAGGCATGGCTGGGGCTGTGTGCTTCATAAAGCTGGAGGGAATTGGGGACAGGTGAGACCCACACCCCCTACCAAATTGGCAGGCCAGAGCCCTGTGCTTCCAGGCACAGCTGCAGCCACTCAACCTCTGCTTCAGACATGGGCATCCCTGTGCTCTCAGGGGCCCAGGACACCTTCTGCCCTCACAGGCTTGAAGGTGCCTGCTCTCACTCATTGGCCTCTCCCTACTCCCAGCACCCACGCCAGAGTGGAACAAAGTTGTGGCTGGGCCTGGACAGTGTCCCAACTGGTACAAGCATACATGCTAAGGGAACACTTACACATCAGCCCCCTGCCACCTCGCTGCCCTCCGGACTTTAGATATTAACAAGCGTGGTAGGGGGATCTCAGCACAGGCCTGTGGGTGCCTCTCAGTGTAGACAGCCTGGGTGCCATGGATGGCATGTTAATAGCAGGCAGGTTCCTGGGCAGGAAGAGGTTGGTTCCCAGTGAAACTCCACCTTCAGGCCAGGGACAGCCTGAAACCTGGAGACCAGGTTGCCAGTTCTTGGTGAGAACTTCATTGAGGACCATTTGGCCAATCAAATGGTGCTTTTTCCAGCCCTGCTTGTGACTGCCCATGGACCAATCAGCATGCACTCCCTCCCTTCCGAGCACATAAAAACCCCAGAATCAGTCAGGCTCAGACATTCTTTGGGACAACGTGCCTGCAGAAAGGAGCTAGCCACTATGGGTTTCCTCTCTGCTGAGAGCTGGACACTCAATAGGATGACCTGCCTGCAGAAAGGAATGACCCACTTCTGGTCTCCTGAGAGCTGTTCTGTGGCTCAGTAAAGCTCCTCTCCACTTTGCTCACCCTCCAGTTGTCCACATACTTCATTTTTCCTGGGCACAGGACAAGAACTCGGGCCCACCAAATAGCAGGACTGAAACAGCCGTAACACAAATAGTGCTTGAAACAAAACCCTTTGCTCACCATGTTGTAAGTGACGATAGGAGAGAAAAGCTGCAGCCCTTCAGGGAACCCGGACCTAGGGACTCCACAAGCCAGGGCTGTGACACCCTCTTTGGGATGCTGCAGTTCCTGGCATCTCTAAGCTTCTGGGTACCACTGTGTTCTTCTCATCCAGACACAGGTGCCTGCTGCAGAAACCACTTGTGGTACATCTGATCCAGCCACAGCCTTGCATGGAGCTGGCACCTGTGCCAAGGCCTAGAGCTGAATACCCCACCACAGCAGCTGGTGTGACTGCCTGTGCCCAGTGGCCAGACCCCATGCCTGCTCACTGACACACCCCTCACCTCTCCACACCTGGCTCACCCTTGGCAGTCATGGGATTCAGACCAGTAGCGTGAGCTGAGCTCAACCTACCAGACCAAGTGGGTAGAATGAGTCCAGCAGGCCCAAGCAAAATGGGTAAAGGCACCACCGGCCACAGAGGTTGGCTGGAAAAACAACACCCTAAGGATCCTGTGACTTTACCATGGTAAATTGATCCCAAAACTGTCAAGAAAAATTTGCAGGCTGATACAAGTTGGCTGTGTCCACGCCAAAATCTCCCTCCTGAATTCCCATGTCGTGGGACGGACCGTGTGGGAGGTGATTGAATCATAGAGGCAGTTCTTTCTCGTGATGTTGTCATGACAGTGGATGAGTCTCATGAGATCCGATGGTTTTAAAAAGTGGCATTCCTCTGCACAAACTCTTTACCTGGTACCGTGCATGTAAGACATGACTTGCTCCTTCTTGCCTTCACCATGATTGTGAGGCCTCCACAGCCATGTGGAACTGTAAGTCCATTAAGCCTCTTTGTTTTGAAAATTTCCCAGTCTCAGATATGTCTTTATCAGCAGCATGAAAACAGATTAATACACAAGCTTTTGGGGGCTTATATTAGGAACTTAAAGTTACATCCACCACATTCTAATGGTCAAAGTAAGTCACATGGCCAGCCAAGAGTGAGGACTTAAACTTAACATCTTTGTCTTTTTGGAAAGGAGCTACCCATTTTGGGTTTCTAAAACATCCTCTGGGCAGTTTTTGATTACATCACTGATCAGAGGAAACTACAGGAGCTCTACTCTTTATCCTAACCTGGTATTTCTAAAATGATCTTGGAAACTAGAACTTGCCTATTTTTCTATTGATACAAGCTTTTTCCTTGATCAGTAAAATCACAAAGCTTGTGTTAAAAGTATAATTTTCATTCTCACATGCCAAAAGAAAAACATATAGAACCACATTTTAAACAAGGGTTTCAGGGTGACTGAAAATAAAATACATAATTTATTGCTTATTTTTTAACTTACATGCTGTACAATTTTTTTTCAGTGTGCTAAGAGTAATTATATGTTAAGTAACTCTACATAACAAAAAACTCGGCTGTAAGTAACAATTGATTAATGAATGAATATGAATGTGTGTGCTGGATGGTCATTCTTTTATAATTTATCCTGTATGATTTGTGCTTTCTAAAATCTTTGAGGTGAAAAATATGACAGCTCAAATTTAACTAGTAGTATCCCAGAATGATGACATCGAGATAATGTAATGAATGACAACCTGTGGACAGTTCAATGGTTAGAAGCCAAAGATAGGATGAATGATATAAATTCATTTTAATAATATTTAAATACTGTTCAGGAAATAAAACAATGAAGATACACAAGCACATCTTCATGGTACTATTGAAAATCTGACTAATGTATTTTTTCTTCTCGTTTTCACTCTGTTTACATAAACCTCGCTTCTGAATATGTTACCTTGCGGACTTTTATATAGTTTCCACAAAACTGCTTTTAATTGTGAGTTTGAGAACCATGTAGATAAATGTGTTTAGAATATTGTCTTTTTCAGGTTTATGAGAAGTATCAAAACTACCCTAGTCATAATTAGAATGTAACACTTTTATTTTAAATTATCAGCATAGTAATATTTTTCATTTGTATATTGCTGTATGTTATGTACTTTAATTCACAGGAGAAATATCTTCCTATTTAGAGTTAAAATAGTAAAGTTCAGTAACCAGACCAATATACTAGTTTGCAAGGGCTGCTTTGATAAAGTACCACTAACTGGGTGGCTTAGAACAACAGAAATGTATTGTTTCATACTCCTGGAGGCGAAGTTCAAAATCAAGATGTTGGTAGGTCAATGCTCCCTAAGAAGGCGCTAGGGAAGAATCCACTCCGGACTTCTCTTGTAGCATCAGGTAGTTCTTTGACTTGTGGAAGTATAGCTCTAATCTTCACGTGGCATTCCCCCTGTGTACATGTCTATTGACTTTCCAAGTTTAAGTAATTTTATTTTATTCCCTTAAAATGTTATATTAGGATTTGCAATAATATGTATTAAAGTTGATTTATTTAAAAAATTGTTACCAGTGTTTATAATCAACCAAAAAAGCATTTTGGTTTGTGTGTGGCAAAGCATAGACACCACATGTGCTACTTTTGGGGTGCTCATTGTTAAATAATTTTATTTGTAAATGCATCTTCATGGAAAGGTATACAAATATAAATACAACTATTGAAAGATGTAATTATCCCTTTGTTAAAAAATAAAATTACCTAAAATCTGATTGTGGTGAAAACCTAGGATTTACAATAACTACAATTAAGGTCCCTATGGCTTTAAGACTACTAAAGCATACTGGTTGAATATTATAAATAATTTTTGAAGTTTTACTGATGGACAAATATGATATCAATTCATCTTCATTGTCAATAGTAGGAGACTTGACATTGATGTGAATATGACTACCCTGTATGGTATAACTCTCTTAATGATGAAGCAAAGACAAATTTGAGGATCAACGCAAAAAAGTTGGATTGGGCCTAAAATGCTTTCTACTCTCTACTGAGCACCTCTTCTGCTATTAGTATTGACTACAATATTATTAAAATGTCACAATTTTAGTGAATAGTTTTGTGAGAGATATTTGCTGCTACTGCTCATATCTTCTGTGAAACTCACAACATGGAAAAATTAGCATCTATTCTTCATCCTATAAAAGAGATACAATTAATTTTGTGAAGAAGTTCTCTTGGGCTGTTTCAAATGAAGAATATACTAATTTATTTAGTGCATTGCTGCTCTAGTGTTAAAATAGTTAGAAGAGTAAAATATGTTATGGACCTAAAACAAAAATCCTTAGGTAGATGTAGATATTTAGACTTAGAATCTCTATAGGTTTCATTTATATAACCTTTAATAAGTCATAAACTTCTAAACAAAATAATGAAACTTTGTTCTAGAAAAATCAACACATACACTTTATAACAAAGTTTTACCAAAAAAATGTCATGGATTTCACGGACTATCTGTAGACTCTGCAAATGTGCTATCTGTAGATACCTGATTTCAGGCCTCTCTGCAGACGTCTGCTAATTTTGTATATTGTATGTATATATGTACCCATAAAATAAAGCACTCTGAACCAATTAAATCCTTTAAGATTTTTGAGAAAGATGAAATTCAAGAAGTTTAATAAGGTTTTATAGGGGATACAGTAGCATTTAAAAGATAATTTGCAAAACCACTGTGTTGAAGTGAGTATGAAAAGTAATATTAAGTTTTTGTTTTAAAATAAATTTTTTGATGAACCATCTGCTTATGAGTTGTGAGAATTATACTTGAACACTGTTATTTACTTCATGGATTATATATGTCATGTAGTATAAGCAAAACAGTGAAAATTTTAAATACAAAGTGAAAAACCTTTTATTATCATGGTATCCATTAATCCTAGAATAATGATTATCTCAACACAAAATAGTATCCTTCACAAAGAAATATTAGATAAAACTAATTAAGCTGTGCTCTAATTAGCAAATAAATTTTGTTATGACAATTTAAAACAAAATAAGAAAGAACAAAACATATTTAAGCCTTGTTAGAAAGAAGATATTTGTCACCAGAGTAAAGCAATAAATTATTATGATATTTTGACATTATTTACATTCAATTTTGTCTGATTGGTATTGAGTTAATAATCAAACAAAAATATACTAAATAAAGCCAATTATATACAAGTAGGCTTTGAATAATTGAAAAGTGCAACATTTTAGAAAGTGTTAACTATACAGGTAGTTAAGGTAGATTTCTTGACTCTGCTTACCTGTTTTCAGGACCAGTAAATTAGTCATAATGATAATTTAATGATTATAAAGTACATTTTGTCCACTCATATAATAAATAAGGAAATAAATGTTGAAGTGTTATTGAAAACACTCTTAATTCAACCATGTATTAAAAATTATGTAGGTTCTGCTACTGCTCAGAACTAATTACCAGTGTCATCTCCATAATTATGTACCATATTCATTTCACAGAGCAACACTTAAAATGGAAACAACATAATTTATCATACCCACTTCAATAAACTGTATAGTTGAAAATATGCACGAATAAATTTTAAGGTATATGAGTTCTTGAATCAGTTGTGTCACAAAATGGGAAGTAAACATGAATATTGTCAAATTAGTTATTCTAACCTTGAGCTCATGACTTTGTGTACTCCTTTATGTAAATTCAAAACAGTAAAATAAGCTTCATGCAAATTATTCTATTCTGAAATCTGTGATTATGTAGATAGAAACTGAGTTTAATTTTACCTTTTCAAGGAGATATTGATATAAGCATTATGGTCTATATTTCAAGAAAATGATTGCTTTTGATAAAACGTTGTAAAGCACTTTTAAAGCTTGAGAGTGACTTCTCATATGAAAGAAGTAACACAATGAATTCAACATATTCTTCAGTAACTAACATGGCAGTTCAGAAACAAACATTTCTTGAGCTGGGGCAATAGGAGCATAAGTTCTAGAGAAGCACCATGATTTTAAGTATATTATATCATTTAATCCTAAAAATTAACACAAATTAAGGGCTTGGCAGAGACTCAGAGAAAAGTAAAAATGATTATAAATATATTGGGAAATAAAGTTTGATTATCGCCAACTGTCTTTCCTGCTCCCATCTCCCCCATGCTCTGCACTCTAGTTGCCAGAACTGGAATCCATAAAATCTCACAGGCTAAACATGAACAGAGAATCTGGAACCAGATTATAGTTGTAAAGTTCCATTAATGCAAATCAGTTTGCTCTATTTGCCAGGCTTGTTTATCTGCTTTATCAGCTCAGACAGTTAACCAGGTTCTTCTAGAGAGGGATCCCTTTCCTGTTCTGATGGTTAATACTGTGTCAACTTGATTGGATTGAAGGATGCAAAGCATTGATCCTGGGTGTGTCTGTGATGGTGTTGCCAAAGGAGATTAACATTTGAGTCAGTGGACTGGGTAAGGCCGACCTACCCCTAAACGCGTGAGCACAATCTAATGAGCTGCCAGAGAATATAAAGCAGGCAGAGGCCGGGCATGGTGGCTCATGCCTGTAATCCCAGCATTTTGGGGGCCAAGGTGGTTGGATCACCTAAGGTCAGGAGTTCAAGACCAGCCTGGTCAAAATGGTGAAACCCCTTCTCTACTAAAAATACAAATTAGAGAGGTGTTGGCACATGCCTGTAATCCCAGCTACTTGGGAGGTTGAGGCAGGAGAATCATTTGAACCTGGGGGGCAGAGGTTGCAGTGAGCCAGGATCACACCATTGCACTCTAGCCTGGGCAACGAGTGAAACTCTGTCTCAAAAACATAAAATACAATAAAATAATAAAGCAGGCGGAAAAAAGTGAAGAGACGAGACTGGCCTAGCCTCCCAGCCTACATCTTTCTCCTGTGCTGGATTCATCCTGCTCTCAAACATCGGACTCCAAGTTCTTCAGTTTTGAGAAGAACTGGCTCTCTTTGCTCCTGAAGCTTGCAGACAGCCTATTGTGGGACCTTGTAATTGAGTAAGTTATTATTTAATAAACTCCCTATGTATATCTATCCTATTAGTTCTGTCCCTCCAGGAAACCCTAATACACCCGTGTTAACTAGGCTTAGAATTCTGGAATGGAATTTCACTCTCAAGCCTCAGCCTTCATTCCCAGCTGGCAGACCTTCCTAATGTTCCCCCTTTTACCAGAATTGCAGCATATTGCCTGCTTTCAGATTCCCAGTGCTGTATTAGAAACATTTGCAGAATATCCCTATTTGCTCTGCCCTTCCAAATATGTTGACATTAGAGATTGCTTCTCTGTCTAGACACTGATCCTTGGTTGCCTTTTGCAGGTCACTGGATTTGTTAGAAAACACGACTTTTTCTCATTAAGTGATGCTGAACTAATTTAATAAACCATTTATTAGTTTTTTGATTGAAGCTGGATTAGGTGACCAAAATCATTTTCTTTGTTCTCTCTGACCAATACTTTTATTTTATTTTTTTTAATTTGAGGATTCTTGGTAAACAAAATAGCATCAGTTGTAACTAAGAATGCATATAAAATAATTTTGTCTCATTTACCTAGAATTATTCAGAGTGTTTGAGAATGTTCAGTAATTTTATCTTAATCTTTCTACAGCTTACTTTTTAAAACTATAAAATAATAATTTATAGGATTGTTTAAAGGACCACTAAAATTAAATTTAAAATTACATTTTGTCAAACATACACATATATTACATAAACTATATTTATAAAATTTTAATTTTTACTAAAATATTTGCATGTCAAAAATGTATCCGGAATGGTGCCAAGTTCATAACTGAAATAGATGACATTGTCGGCCCCTGACTATCTTGCAGATTAGCGTAAAGACCGATATTAAAAAATAATTTCTTGCATCTGGTAAATACTGTAATTAAAATATGTGTAAGATACTGTGGTCTAAAAAGGACATCACCAATGCATGGAAAGAGTACAGTCTTGCACACTGTGTTACAATTTTGACTTTGCTCTCTAATTAGCAAGAAGCATTAAAAAATTTTAAGCAAATGAAATGCTATGGACATTTAGTATACAAAAATCATTTTACTCCTGCTCTGCAAAATGTCACTAGATATTTAGGATTATTATAATCCTAAAATGAGTTAAAATGTGTGAAATTAATACGTCTTTTTTAAAGAAAATATATCTTTCAGATGTAGAAAATTTGGACAATGTGTTAGACTTCGTTTTCTTTTAGAGGTTTAGAATCCCAGGTATTCAGCAATTATTTTAATGTCTATATGGCTTTTAATAAGAATAGAACTGTAATTCAACAGTAGTAGTAGTTTAAACCCTAACACAAAGGAAGGATCCAAGAGAATATAATATCAACTCTCCTTTAGTCCTCTTAGTTCGTCTCTAACTGAACCCATTTTGTGTTTTCTAATTTTTTGGGTGATGGGCATTTTAATGCAAGGCTGTCCATCCCGTTGATTCTGCAAAGCCCAATTTTGACTGGCACGCCAGCACTTAATGGCACGATGAGCAGACAGGGAGAGTGTTACATAATCTATTGTTAGATTTCAAAAGTTTTGCGAAGAAAAACAAAAATGCACAGATACTTTTCATCTTTTTAGAATCTTAAGACATTGTTCACCCTAAATGAAGGCAAAATATACAGAAAACCTCCCCCATAAAACATACACTTTTAGTAACCAGTAACACAAATTTTCCTAGTTAGTGTACATCAATTTTCTCTTATTTGAATAACTGTAGTTCACATTTATCTGCCCGTTCACTCATTTTATAGCTGATTTCATTGAAAATTGGAAAATGTGAAAAATAGCATCTTTTGAAAATCTGTGTATATGAAATTAGAGCTTCAAAATACATAACATGGGGATACTTCATAACATATTGGAAAAATAAGGAAAAGGTAAAACAATATTTTATATACTCAAGTTATATTCTAAAACCATTATCAGTTGGTATGAACAACCAACAAGCCATTTTACTTTATAATGTCTATTCTCATCGATAACATACATATATATACACCTATGCTGCTATATTTGCTAATCACCATTTCATTTCATTTAACTCATGCAAGTAAGGTTAATATGTGGAAATGTCTGGAATAATACCTGTCTTGTAGTATGTCTTCAAAAGACTCACCTTCCTTTTGCATAGTCCCAAAGTCAAGATATTTCATTCTTTCATTAAAGATGGAATGATAATAATGATTATTTTGAGTATAACAACTGCTTTTTAAAAACATTATTTTCATATGCCCAACAATCTACTGTTAACTTTACGTGTATTTCTCATAATGACTTTGTCAATGTACTATAAAAATATAATAATACATTTGTGTATCTACATAATTATTCAATTAGTAGACAACTCTTTTTAACTACCATATAGCAGACCATTTGTGAGATTATTTATTCATGGTCTCTAAGAACTTTTATTGCCTACATTGGGAAGATATAACATGTAGAAGATAAATAAAATGCAAAAATCCTCTAAAATATGTAAAGGACATTGTACAAGCACTGATAAGGGAGTAGTCCATTCTAGGGGAATGAAAATCAGGACTAGTAGCCATATATCCACATAAACAGCTGTTAGAGTCAACTCAAATCATGGCCAATGGTTAATAATAATACAAAAATAATTTTAGCACCACAGTTTTTATTCCTATTAATTTTTCATCTTAATGTAGCAGAGTATGATTGACCACATTTCTCATGTGGCATTGTAGCTGTCATAATTTAAATAAAATATTAGTACAAGGTCCACAGGAATACACAAAGAAGTCTAAATCAGCCCCTTTGATAAGATAACTCATCCTTTTCACGAAGGCTTCATCTTCATGATCTATCTAACCACCTTCCAAAAGCCCCATCTCCTAATACCAATGTTGAGGATTGGGATATCAACATATGAATTTTGAGAAGACACAAACATTCAGACTATAGCACAGAAAAATTTTAAAATAATTAAAATATTACTAAAATAATTGTAATCATTCAGACATTTTCATATACAGATATGGGACTCAAACAGATTTGTACATGGCCTACCAATAATGAATTTTTAAATGAAAGGA
This sequence comes from Rhinopithecus bieti, assembly GCF_001698545.2. Taxonomy (NCBI): domain Eukaryota; kingdom Metazoa; phylum Chordata; class Mammalia; order Primates; family Cercopithecidae; genus Rhinopithecus; species Rhinopithecus bieti. The sequence continues at coordinate 62,580 of NW_016823694.1, forward strand.
ACTGTTTAGCAATTAATCAAATTCTGTGCAAGATACGTATATTTTTATTTTCCTTCTATTAGGATCATGTTATTTTGGACATCCTGGGCATTTTGAGTTAGAAGGATGAAGTTTTAAGTGGGGAGGTTAACAATTTTGATGTGATCTTTGAAAGTAACCTCTGTAAATATCAAATTTGAGAGACTTAAAAGGAACATTTCGTGGTGGAACAACAAGGTTATGAAGAATTGAATTCAGAGAACAATCAGTCATCCTCCATTTATTTATAGTGGTATAACCTGGACTGTATTTTCTTACTTTACAGTATAAGAATTAAAGGTGGACATGTTAGTTTTAACAGCATCAATTACATATTAACAATAGAGTACTTTTAAAGGTCCAAGTTCTTGTGTTTCTGTGATCTCAACCATTAATTGTCAAAGGCATTTTCTCAGGGTGGTCAATATTGTTTGAAGGTAGATAGATTTTATACTTAAGAAATTTGGGTTGTGTGGATGTAGATGAATAATGGTTAGTGAGCTGTCTTTATCCAAATTATCTAGGGTTCAGTGGAGAATTAAACCTATCCCAGGGTCTGCAATCTCAATTACTACCCAGGCAAAGGGATGGCTAACTTTTGAAGAGAAAATTACTCCATCTATAAGTATCTACTACTTTCAACTCTCCTAACATCTGCCAGCATAAGTCTTCTAATTTTATAACTGACAGCATTTTAGACAGATTTCAGTGCTGTTTTTTTTTTTTTTTTTTCAGTTTTTTTAAAGTCCTTTGGAAGTGAAAAGTCCTTCCTTTGTCCTCTCCAAGCTCCCAATGTTTCACGTCTGTAATCAATGCAGTAATATGAAAAAGTGATGAATTTGGATATCATCTATGCATTGCCAAATTTCACATCAAACATCTAATACCTTATTAATGTTGTGGAAAAAGCTATGCCAGTGGGCAGAATGGTTTACTTAAGAATTACAATCTTTAACGTCCTAAATTAAATGATTGTTAACAGAGTAGCATTAAATACATATGGCCAAATTTGTCAATTTGCCAGTTATTAGATGGGCATGCTGAGCCATCTCTGTACTATGAAAAGCACAATTACAAAAACATTTGCCCTCTAATGATGTGATGGTTAATACTGAGTGTCACCTTGATTGGATTAAAAGATGCAAAGTATTGTTTCTGAGTGTGTCTATGAGGGTGGTACCAAAGAAGATTAACATTTGAGTCAGTGGACTGGGAGAGGCAGACACACCCTCAATTTGGGTGGGAACCATCTAATCAGCTGCCAGCATGGCTACGATAAAGCAGGTAGAAGGACATGGGAAGACTAGAGTGGCTGGGTTTCCCAGCCTTCAACTTTCTCTCGTGGTGGATGCTTTCTGCCCTTGAATATCGGACTCCAAGTTCTTCAGCTTTTGGACTCTTGGACCTAGAACAGTCATTTGTCAGGGGCTGTTGGGCTTTTGGCCACAGACTGAAGGCTGCATTGTCAGCTTCCCTACTTTTGAAGTTTTGGACTTGGACTGATCTACCACTGGCTGGCTTGCAGATGGTCTATTGTGAGACTTTGTATTGTGATGGTGTGAGTCAATTCTCCTTAATACACCCCCTTTCACATATACATCTATCATATTAGTCCTGTCCCTATAAAGAACCCTGACTAATACAAACAATGAAAAGTTTATATTTTTTAAGTAGGTATAAAACATATATATGAACTAGAAATATTTAGAGTATAGAGTGGGTTTAAAAACAAAGTATTGTATGATGAATATTTACAGATTTAACTTTATCCACCTATATATTTTTTCTGTTTCCATTGATTGTCCATTACATTTAACATATTTACAATTCAGTTCAGGTGCAAAGTAGACTGCAATTACAAAATATATAGGTCAATGTAAATAATAAACAAATGAAGAATTTGACATGGGAAAACAAATAAAATACAATATGAAGAAAAGGTAAAAATAAAAACCCACAAATAACAAAGGCACTGTAGCTAATGATTTAAGAGTAGAGACTCAACCAATGACTTAGGTTCGAAGCTCACCTCTAAAACTGGATAGCTATATGACTGAGCAAATTAGACAGCTATTTCCCTATTTCTATAGCCCCATATTTTGTGGTGAGGTTGAAGAGTTAATATCTATGAAGACTTCAGAACAATGCACACCACAAAATGAAAGCAATGTGTTTGTTACTCAATATGCAAATAAAGTGTCAATGATTGCCACTATTCAGCTTAAATATAACTCAGGTCTTTCTAGTAATAAATGTACAAAGAGCACAGGGTTTTTTTTTTTTTTTTTTTACATTTTTCCTGTTTAAAATTTAATTTTGTTATGTAAGATTTTTTGTAATAATTTTAAAGCATATAAATGTATGGTCTTACATACATTGCATACATTTGCTATCCATTAACTGTTTGGCATTGTTATTATCATACAATTCTCAGAACACTTATCAATTTGAAATTACCAAAGATTGTTTTATGTTTTGTTTTACTTGTTGGCATTTTTTTTTTCTTTTGCTAATTTATAGAATTAATTTTGATGTTGCAATTAGGAAAATAGTATTCAAAATGCCAAAATAGTTCTTCTGAAAACACATAACTGTCCAGGTGTGGTGGCTCATGTCTGTAATCCCAGCACTTTGGGAGGCTGAGGCAGGCAGATCACCTGAGGTCGGGAATTTGAGACCAGCCTGACCGGTATGGACAAACCTCATCTCTACTAAAAATACAAAATTAGCCGGGAGTGGTGGCGCATGCCTGTAATCCTAGCTACTCAGGAGGCGGAGACAGGTGAATCGCTTGGACCTGGGAGGCGGAGTTTGTGGTGAGCTGAAATTGCGCCACTGCACTCCAGTCTGGACAACAAGAGCAAAACTCCATCTCAAAAATAAATAAATAAATTAATTAATTAAATACCACCTTAACTGGTATTACATGGAATTTCCTAAGTATCTTTTGATAAATGTTGAACTAACAATGCTTAAATCCAACTTAATACATATAATTTCTGAGATAATTTCATTTAATATATGAAGATATATACATTTGTGTGTATATATACATATATACATAGAAACAGAAAAGTAAGAGCTATGTTTTTGAACTATATGTATACATGTATATATGTGTATACATATATTTATACATATACTTCTGGATAGGTTATATATCTAAACTACGTTACATACAATTTCAGGAGGTTTTAGACAACAATTGGTTAGCAGTTTTTTTTTTTTTAATTTTTTTTTTTACTATAAGTTCTAGGGTACATGTGCATAACGTGCAGGTTTGTTACATATGTATACTTGTGCCATGTTGGTGTGCTACACCCATCAACTCGTCAGCACCCATCAATTCATCATTTATATCAGGTATAACTCCCAATGCAATCCCTCCCCCCTCCCC
>NW_016823694.1:69624-77923 GCF_001698545.2 Rhinopithecus bieti
TCTTCTTTTGAGAAATGTCTGTTCATATCCTTTCCCCACTTTTTGATGGGGTTGTTTGTTTATAGATGAAACATAAAATTTCTGAGCCTACGGAATACAATGATTACTAAAGTCAGGCTTTACCTAGAGGAAAAAAAAAATTTACAACTGCAAATACTTTACCGTCAAGAGAGAAAATTGGCCAACCTAGAAATTATAGAATTTTAACATAACTTACAAAATAGAAGTAAAATTGGGTCTGGCATTAAGGGAGCTCTAAAGTACAGGAGAGAAAATTGTCAAAGTCTTTCCTTTCTAATTCCGAGGGAAAATGTAACATTATGGAGATCAGGTGAGACAGTATCACACTTCTCTGATCTATGTTCTGTGTATGTCTAATAGTTGACTGATACATTTGGAGGAATAGATAATATGTTAGAACTATGTACCTAACTAGTGAATGAGAAAATACTTACGCCAGTGGGCTGCATGCCTAGTCTACATAAATCTTCAAGCTTTTAGTAGAAGCTCAACATTTCACTTAGTCTCTGTTGAGAATACGAGAGCAAAACTACATCATGAAGGATTTTCTACTGAGCCTAAGATAGCCCAGTGGTTGCCTATGGTTTTCATATGATGTGGGAATTCTTACTTTTCCCTTACCCTAGGAATAGACAGATTTCTGAGAGGAAAGGTGCAAAGACAGAGATCAAGAATTTTTAATATGAAGTTCCTGAAAGTGGGAAACTTTAAAATGTTTAGGTTACATATTCAATAGGAGGGAGGTAAGAAAATACATAAAAAGACTTGTAAAAACAACCATATCACCAAGAGATTCAGTGTGGTCAGAGACCAATTACAGGGGAAAATGAGATTAAATATTGAAAATAAAAGAGCAGTGAGTATCAAAAGGCCAATGCAAGAAACTGTCATGTAAAACCAAGCCACATATCCGTCAACTGGAAGCTATGTAAGCGGTAAAATTTAGGAAAATTTCAATTCTAAAGAACTGTATCAAAATATTATAAATGCTTTTGGCTATGACTATTCATCACCTGACAATAATGAAATTAAAACGAGAGATTTAAACAATATTCCTTTTATGTAGCTTAATTTAAAAAATGGAATTAATACTAGTGGTGAAACAACTCAATAACATCGTTAAGGATCTATCAAGGTCCAAAAGCATTTTTTCCTCCTGTTTGGCTATTCCGAAAGAGTTGCCATGCCATCTAATGAGAGCAGGATGACTATTGAATCAACAGGCTCTGTGTAGGACCTGTTTTTCATTCAGGCTGAAAGGAAGTGATGAACAATTCAACGCAAGTACTTATTGGGCCACTGTGTCCTTTGTTCAAGCTTATTTTATTATTTATTTTTTATTTATTTATTTATTTATTTTTCCTAAAAGCTCACCAAATGAGAAACATCCTTTTGTCCATTGGTTTAAGAGCAAGAAAATGTCTGTTAAAATAAATATCTGGATAATGGAGAATGGATGAGCATAATTGCTTAATTCCCAATTTTATTCCTGCAGCGAAACATTGTTGTCTCTTAAAACAGTGTAAAATTTTTGCTGGGGCACAGCGGCTCATGACTGTATGCTCGTTAGTTGGAATGCCAACGGCAGTGGACAATCGGGTCAGGAGATTGAGACGCATCCTGGCTAACACGGTGAAATCCCATTTCACTAAAAATACCAAAAAATAGCCAGGTTGGTGGCACGACCCTGTATCCCGCTACTCAGGAGGCTGAGACAGGAGAAATCGTGAGCCTGGGAGGCAGAGGTTGCAGTGAGATGAGATTGTGCCACCTGCACTCCAGCTGGGAAACAGAGCATGACTCCATCTCAAAAGAAAGAAGTGGAATTTTATCAGCCTTGAAGACAGAACAATTGGCTCTAGGGTGCGCTGCTACATATCAGAGTACAATAAACACCTCTCAAACACAGACACTGGTGATAAAAAAAAAAAAATAATAGTGTTGTCCTTTTGCCCCCCCCATAAATAAGTAGATTTTGCCACTGTTAATACTGTAATACCTTCCAACAGAGAAGAAACTCTACATAACATACATGACGCTTTTCTCCCCTCATGTGCTCACACATGACTCTTGTTATTGTTCTGAGTGAAAGGCTGCTCATGTGTACTTCCATAGTGTCTATATTTTGGCTGTCCATAAAACTTTTATTGATTTGGCTGCTTTTTTTACTATCTACCATGCTAAATGTGTCATATATATCACATAGATAACATTGTGTCAAAATTTGAAATACCCGAGAAATGGCAGAATGGGGATAGTAACAGTTTTCATGATCTTATCTGAGAATAGTTGAAGAGTGGATAAGAGGTATTGAATCTACTGCAAAAGGTAAAGGACAGATGAAGGTGAGGATTAATAGAAAATATGTAAATCCAAGAACTGTGGTCACAAAAGTACCATGAGAAAAAACAAAGAAAAATACAATAGAAAAATTCCATAGAGCATGGCATAAGGATAGGGGGGATAGCCACAGAGGGTGCAACATCCAATCTATCTCAGGGAAACAAAACAAAGCAAAAATAAACCCTGCAGTGAAGAAATACTTGCTAAGGAGCATTCCAGATTGCAGTCCACTGAGACTCCTGCGCATCGCTAGCCCGTGCTCGTGTCAAGATAATCCCGCTGCATCAAGTGTGGGCACTAGAACTGGACCACTTCTCTTCAGTTGGGACTTTCTCAAATGGTTCAGTTTTCTGTTGCCCCTTCATCAGTTTCACCAAAATTTTCTAAAAGTTACCCTGAGTCTTCAGGCTTTTTTCCTTCCAGATATTTACATCCTTTCTTCTCCCTTTATTCAGTGTCCACTAGGAACAAATCGAAAGCTCCTTGACTATCTCATACTCTGTGTGGTACAATCTTTCAAAGAGTCTCTTCCAATACATATACTGTCTATTAATCTATCTTTGCATCTGTTGCTTACTAGTAAACTGTCAAATGCAACTGCCAGTTCCAATTAAATGTACATGGAAGGTGAATTTTCTTCATGTATGCCAACCAAAACTACATATCACAATGGGATGAATGTAAGTGGATAAGAAAATCCAGCATGTCTTTTATTAAGCAGATATTTAAATGATTCACAAAACATAAGTCTAACCACCACTCTTTTTTAAATTTAGTTTTTTTATTTTTATTATACTTAAGTTTCGGGGTACACTGTCATAACGTGCCAGGTTTGTTACATATGTATTACTTGCACCATGTGTGGTGTGCTGACCCATCACTCGTCAGCACCCATGCAACTCGTCCTATTTATAAGTATTAACTCCAATGCAATCCCTCCCCTCCCCCCTCCCCATTATGGCCCATGTGTTGAATGTTCCCCTTCCCGAGTCAGTGACTCATTGTTCAGTTCCCACCTATGAGTGAGAACATGCGACACCCTCTTTTATATCTTTTGGAAATATAAATTTATAATATGCTATATAACAGATATTTATATGGCTGCTTTAAATTAAATTGCATATTTTTAAATGGTTTAAATATATATGGTATTAGTTGTTCCATTTGCCATGAAAGTAAACATTTTTAGATCCAAGAATTAGGTGTAGACGATTTTTAGGAAAAGAATATTTATTCTGCATAGCATACAGTGTAAAGGCTAAAGAGATTTAAAGGATCTAACTTAGTCTTCTAAGAATGGAGAAGAGTATAGGATGTTACAATTTGTTTTTCAAGTTATTGTGGACAGTTGAGAAGAATAACATTTTTTATCATCATTTTGGAACTGGAAGGACCAAGCCTTTTAAATTGTCCATTATAGTTGTTTTTTATTTAATTGCCATATCAATCATTTATCTTCTGAAATATCATGCCCATGCTAATGTACTGCATTAATTGAATAGTCTTATTTCTTCTTAGATTAATTAAAAATTATCCTTAATTTCAATGCAAGGAGATTGAACAATCTGTTTCTCTCGATTAGACCATATCTTCTGTAATAATGTTTTAATAGATTTTTCTCATTTTTGATTTATCTGCGGAAGAGGTTGCCCTGAGGATTGGGTGAGACAGGAGTTGACATAAAGAATAAGAGGATATGAGAAAGCATCATCATTTGCTATGGCTAGTTATCAGTCTCCCAAAATATCTTGAACTGAGTTAGGCTGGTGTTAACTTATTTTACAAGTATCTTCTAACCATGAACCATTTTCAGTTTACCTGAAAGTCACTAAAAATTATCATGGTATATTGCCACATGATATGTTGGAAATAGCACTGGTAATATGAAGGGTTTTTATTTAGGTAGAACTGTATACCCTGTGCCTTTGTTGAGTTTGTCAAATTTTTTAGTCTCAGCTTCCCCATGGCAGATGACATTGCTTCCCTCCTGTCCTTCAGGATTATTTGGAATAAAGAATGTTCATCATTTTCTGTGAAGTCTTTTTAACATTTAATTTTACCATTAAAATATTCAATTTGTCAGGAAGTTTCTATGTATTCATTTTTTCTATCCTCTCTGTGAATATTATTGCACATAATAGTCTAAAAGATTTACGTTATTTACTACCAAGGCATATGGCTGATACTTCATTAGGACTGAGTCAGAATCATAGCTGAATCATTTCTGTAATCAGATTTGAGTAATTTTCAGAGGCTCTCATTACTATGAATTATACACAAGTTTTTATAATTCTCTTATAGATTATAATTCCAGGTTCTTTGTCCCGAGGCAAATCAAAATTTTGTAGTCAACTATGTGAGAGATGCTGCATGGTTATTTTATATAGCAACATTTGTAATAAATTCAATTTAAATGAATCATGAAGAGATTTGCTAAATATTTTAATGATGAAAGTAACTTCAGTTTATAGTTATAAGAATTAAAATGTTCAGGTTATCAGGATGTAAATTCTTTTTATAGTGTATAAACAATTTTATTAAGTATTTAAATATGCATTAAACATATATTACATAAATCACCCCAACAATAGATTATTTTAGAAAAGAGTCTTAGTGAAAATAAAGTTATACATAAAGCTAAGCTTCTTAAGAATACACAGTCACTTCTCCTATATAACTCATTGGAAATACAATTTCTAAGAGTTTCAGTTATTAGACGTCTTGCATTTGAGCTTTATCAAGTCTAACATGTTCTATCCAAATGTATATTTAGAGAGAAAACATTTATAATTTTACTCATGATTATCACCTGCTCTGATGCCTTCATACTTTCATACAAGGCTCATGGTTTGCTTGTGAGTAAACCATGCTTCTTAAAATATGCTGGAATATTTTCTATTTTGATATATAGTTTTGGTTGGCATACATGAAGAAAATTCACCTTCCATGCCCTTTTAGTTGGAACTAGCGGTGCATTTGAACAGTGTACTAGATAAGCAGCAGATACAAAGATAGAAGTAATAGCACAAGTTATGTATTGGAGGAGACCTCTTTGAAAGATATACCAGAGAGAGTATGAGATTAGTCAGAATATTTTCTACCATATTTTAACAAGCAATTTCTCCAAATATTTTCCAATTGATAATATTTCAGGTTTATACAATTTTATGTTTACTTTGGGGATCATAAGAAAGCTAATCAACTTTTAGTTTGTAGAATGTAACAGGGCATAGTCACATAAGCTTATACATACTTTCCTATATTTAATCATAAAATTTAAAAATACGTTAGTTTCAATTTCAGTACTCAACCAAAAGATCGTTATCTATCCCATGTAAGCTACCATCCTTTCCATACTAATTATTACCCAAGGGGTGACCAAGAGGGGATAATCTCTTTGTGAGGAGGGCCAAATTTATTAATCAAATTGACTTAGGTACGTGTATAGTTCAAGAGGGGGTGAAAAAAACAGAATCAGAAATGTTTTTCAGTTGATTTTCTTTTACTGTAGTAAAATATACATAAAAATTACCATTTTCACCGTTTTGTGTGTAAAATTCATTGACATTATATATGTTCACATTGTTGTGTGGTTATGGGAACTAAACATATTTAGAACCTTTTTATTATCTCAGAATGAAACTCTGTACCCACTAAAAAATAACTCTACATAATTCCCTCAACCCCCTCAGCACCTGACCATCATTATTCTACTTTCTGTTTCTATTAATTTGGTTGATTTTTGAAGAGGTCATTTTAATGGGCAAAATCTCCTGAAGCTTGGGTATGGAAGGAAGCATGGAATATACATCAAACTCTTTGAATAAGGTTCACTGCTTCTTAGCGTTTTCAACAAAAATGCCCTATTGTCACGGTGCAGATGTTCTGGAAAGATGAATACATGACATAGATTACATTCGGGAGCCATAATGATTTGGCAAGAGTAGGCCAATTGGACTGGACTAATAACAGCTATAGTAGCCAGATTTCTAAGATAACTCTCAAGATTTTCCACAGTTTCCCTTATGTAGAATTCCTCCTATCATTATCTTATGTGGCACAGTTAACTTAAAATAGAGATATTATCCAGGTGAGCCTCACCTAGCCACCTGATCCCTTTTAAAGCAGTTTTCTCTAGCTGGTGGCAGAAGGGGGAATTAGAGCTTTACAGCTTGAGCATTCTATCTACTGTTGCTGACTTGAAGAGAGGAGGGATCCATGAGTCAAGGAATGTTAATGGCTGCCAGTAACTAAAAGCAGCCTCAATTTGACAGAAAACAAGGAAACAGAAAATTCAATTCTACAACCACAAGTAAGGCTTGTATCAAGAATAATATTACTAGAAGTAGATTTTCTGCCATACTGTCTGTACAAAACCCTAGACTGTTAAATACCTTGATTTTGACCTTGGAATGCCCTGAGAGAGAACCCAGCCATGTCAAGCCGGACATATAACCTATAGAACTTTGAGCCAATAAATGAGTAATAAGTATAATTTTTTTGTGGTAATGTATTACACAGCAACAGGAAACAAATATAACAGCATAGACTGATAAAAGTGTCAAAAGTGATGAGACAGTGCAATTATGGCTCCAGATGTCAAGTCTTGAGCTTGGCAGTGCAGATTATGATAGGCAGCTTGATTCTAGTGAGTGCCTTCAGAGGATGGGCCTTTACTGTGGGCATCTATGTGAGTGATGCAGACTGACCATTCAGTAACCTCACATTTCTGAACAGTCTGTGGTCCCAAACAAGATATATTTAATAAGGTAGTCTGTAGTCTTTCCAGTGGCAAACAAGCTGGCTAGGCCATTGGCAATAGTCCAAGAATGAGTAAAAATATAACACAGTGTATCTAGGGCAATATTGGCCAGAGATATGAAAATGACCTTTGGTTCTAACTAGTGACCAGAATAACCATATCTAGTTTTATTTTTACATAACTGGCACTAAGGTTGAGCAATAGTTGAATCACAACAGCCACCATCAGGTTTTAATGTAGCCATACCAGCAGTGAAACATGGCCAGATATTTAGGGTAAGCTGTGTCAGTCAGGGTCGACGTAGAACCAGTGGCTTTGCTTCAGGCAGTGGAATGGAAGGGACATAAAGTTTTTTCTGAAGGGATAGCTGTACTCCATCATGCAAAATTGAGATAGTATTAGGGCCAGGCCATATGCAATTTTAATTTTTTGACAAGTGAAGTTTAAAAGTTTTAAACTTTATTTTATTGATACATAATAGTTGTACATATTAATGGGGTACGTGTGATTTTTTGATAAATGCATACAATGTGTAAGGATTAAATGAGGATATTTAGTATATCCATCACCTCAAACATTTATCATTTCTTTGTGTTGTGAACATTTCAAATCTTTCCCTTCTTGCTATGTTGAAATCACAATGAATTATTATTAATGATATTTATTCTACTGTGCTATCAAACACTAGAACGTATAACTTCTTTCTTCTAGATAGCTGTATGTGTGTACCCATTAACCAACCTCTCTTCATCTTCCTATTCCCAATTTTCCTGGCCTCTGGTAATTGTCATTTTTCTGTCAACCTCCATGAGATCATACTTTTTAGCTCCTATGTATGAATGAGAGCAAGTGATCTTCATCCTTCTGCGCCTGACCCATTTCACTTAACGTGATGTCTTCTTTTATTTATGTTGTTGCAACTTTTATTATTTTATGAAGCTTTTTATATTATGAACTTTTATTCATGTTGCTGCAAATGACAAGATTTTATCCATTTTTATGGCTAATATTCCATTGTGCGTGTGTATATATGTATATATATACATACATACATATACATATACATATATATACATATACACAGATATATGTACATATATCTGTGTGTGTGTGTGTGTGTGTGTGTGTGTATATATATATATATATATATATATATATATATCACATTTTTTT
>NW_016823694.1:80524-89509 GCF_001698545.2 Rhinopithecus bieti
AGAGAGAGAGAGAATATGTGTTAGCAGGTGCAGGAAGGCAGGAAAGCCTTACCTGTGGGGAATGATCTGAAAGGCTTTGTATCTCTTGGCTTTTTGCTTTCAAAATAGCAGTTCCTTCTGTGCTGTGTATCTGATGGTTTCCGTCAGTGTTCAGGCCTAAGGGGCTGATTTGGCCCTCGGCTCTGTTGATTCCTGCTTTTAACCACTTCTGCACATAGCTCCTCATTCGTCACAGTTCTGTTGCCTCTCAGCAGGGAGTGGGGGAATGGCTGTCCCTTTGTCAAGATGACTTCTCTTTATAGTCCTGTCCTAAGAAGAGTGAGCAATATCAAGGTACTGTCCTGGTGGCTTACCTTTATCCTAATTCACATTGCTTAACCTCTAAACTTTCCCTCACAGGCAGGACAGCAGAGAGCTCTGATTTCAGTTGAGTTCTGAGGGATGAGAAAAGAGCTGGTTTGGTGTCCAGTCTCCAGGTAAACGTCATAAGGAAAGACATATTGTAGCAGACATTTACTCAGATTTGAGGCATAGAGCTGCAGATATCTACAACAATTTTTGCTCCCTCTGGATTTATTTCAAAACTGACATATTTTGCTGATGGATTGGATGTGAAGTGTCAGAATAAGTACAGAGTGAAAATGACTCCAAAACTTTTAATCTGCTCTACCGTATAGATGGAGTTGATTTTTAAAAGGTGGAAAATATTATAAGATGATTTTATTTACAGTAAGTTGACTTAGGATTGGACTTATTTTTTTTCTCCCATAGTCTTCACTTTTTTTAAAATTTCCCGCCAGGTTTCTTAAGGTATAATCGACAAATAAAAATTGTATATATTAATGGTGTATAATGTTTTGGTATATGCCAGAATTGAGGTTTTAATGTCAGTTTGATAAACTGAGAAAGGCTTCAGAACATTGAGAAAGAAGTGTGATTTTAAAGATTAGCCATGGAACCCAACAAGCAAAGAAGGAAGGGAGAATCCGAAAATGTTGAGGAATGATGATGAAATAGAAACAATGGTTTGTAGTTGTGATGGAATTGAAGAACTATAGGTCATGACATGCCAGAAGGAATTATCTAGAATTCAAGAACAGAATACAAGAGATGTTATTAGGGTGGAATGATTAAAAATGTGACTTCAGAGTTGTTTCTCTTATGAAAATGACTGAATTATTTGTATCCAAGTGTATTCATTTTTTATTGCTGTACAACACATTATACATAATTAATAGCTTAAACCACATGTATTAACTGTGTTGCTATAGGTCAGGAGTCCAGGCATGGTCTGCCTGAGTCCTCTCATCAGAATATCACAGGCTGCACTAGATGCAGGCAGGGCATTGATCTCACCTGGACTTTTCAACACAGGAATATTCCAATTCCAAGTTTATTCAGGTTATTGGCAAAATTCAACTCCTTGTGGTTTTATGAGTAAGAGTCCTGGCTTCTTATGGCTGAACCTATAGTTCTCTGTCACATGGCCCACTCTTGAGGCAGCTCACGACATTGCTGTTGGCTTCCTTAAAGCCAGCAAGAGGATATTTTATAGTAATCTGTTAAAATGGAGTTCTATATAATAAAATATATTCATGCAAGTAACATGCCATCACCTTAGCCATATTCAATCCCTTAGAAGCAAGGTTTCACACACCCTCAAGGAGGACGATGATGCATCGTGGATCTTTTTAGGGATTGTTTGATACACAATGTGTTTGGGATTTATTTTTTATTAATTAATAATAGATAAATGATGAGAAGGTATCTTCAGACATGTAAGTCTATAATGTTTGCTTTGGATTCAAAGAATAGTATATTTTCTTTTTGTTGTTATTGAAATTTTGTACTCCACTTTCACTAACACTGTTTTGTAACTTTCAACTAATATCTACACATGAGATTCTCAGTCTACTAATTGAATATGATAAATCTACAATTACCTGTTATTCTTTTATTGAGAATTTTTGATGCAATAGCTATAAACCAATTTGAAATTTTTATCCAAGAAATTTCCAGTAGATAAGCAATGTGATGCAAAAAAATGTAAGAGTGAAAATGGCCATGACCTAAACTTTTATTAGTCATTCTATTTATGGAAACAATCTATAAAGACATTTCTACTTAATTTGATTTATCATAGATGTTCTTTCTAGTTTTCAAAAAAATGTCAGTAACCTGCCCTATATTACAATGAAAATATATTTAAAATTAATTTCGTGTCATATTGAGTTGCTTATCAATAGCACACTTTAAAATACTTGAAAATCTCAAATGTCATTAAAGTTGGAATATTTCTAAGTTTTCAGATCATGTTACTAGAAGTTTCCTTTTAGTTTCCTCTTTAGAAAGATCACTCTCATGGAAGAGACTTTTAAATATTTTCATATAATTAAATTGTTGTTTTGCAGGAGAATTAAAATTTCTGAAATCTATCTCAAGCACATATTGAATTAAGCATTTAGCCTTTAGGCTGTATATTTAAATGATATAGGAAAAAAACTAACATCATTCAAGCTACACTGATGACTGCTATATCATAATGACTAACATTATTTTTTCATAATAATTTTAATAAAGATTGATTTCCCTTACCAACTACCAGTCATTATTCCACACGTATTACATGTATTATATATAATAATTCAATTAATATTTACAACAACGTTTTGAGTTAAGGTCTGTTATGCTCATTTTATACATACAGAAACTGAGATTCTGGAAAGTTAAGAAGCATGCAAAAACTTATACACTCAAATAACTGGCACAGTCAAAATTTGAATATAGGTAGTCTGACTGTAAGAGCTGCATTCTTAACAATATGCAACACATCAACACCAGATATTTTCAACAACTACTAGTTAATGTCATTTACCATCATGAGTTAGTGTTGAGTGTTGCCAAAAGCTGGTATTAGACCATCAATTAGTGGCCAAATTTCTACTTAATGTAACTATATTATTCCACTATATATACATGCACACACACACATACACCATTTTATCTTATTGATACAATGTATTCAAAATCAAGAAAGGCAAGATTTAAAATTGTCTTTTATTAAGTGTTTTTACACATAATTTATTATTTTGCATGAAAAAAATGAGATAACAAAATCCCTCACAACATTCAAGGCCTGAATAACTCTAATCTTAATTGTGAAAGCTCTTTATTTGTTTGTTTGTATTGAGGAAGAAGAAGATGATCTCATTATGCACTAAGATTCTTGTCTAAAATTAATCACATAAGCATAATAAAATATTTACAAAAGGTCATATGATGTGTAAAAATTTTGATAAATTATTATTTAGCTTTCAAAATTATTAAAATAGATTACCTTAAAGTTAAGTGGTTATTAATAAGAATTCATCTGGAAACTTGCTGAGAAATGCATCTATAAAAAACTATAGGATATTTGGAGAATCTATATAGCTAAAATGATATTGCTTTATTTTTAAAAATGAAAAGTAGTTGAACGCAATTGTACATAGAAGAAGTTAAAGGAATGAATAAAATGTATATGTGTGCATATAAATATTTGTGAATAGTAAATAAAATATATGCAGACATATACATCGTAAAACAAAATTTCCATATGCTCTACTTACTAGAATATTTTTTTCTCTAAAAAGAATTCAGCATTTATGACAACCCCAAATTTCTCACAAACTGAAAATTGTAGTACTTTCCTTATACATATTCAACAACTGTCCAGAGTTCAATAGGTTCGTATGACCCAAGAAAGAGGTGAGGCTAATAAAACTGGAAACTCTTTATGTTTTAAAAGGTGATGACCATGGAAGTAGAAGTGCAGTCTTTCAAACTGACAGGTAGTGTCAATCTATGCTAATAGTTCTGGATATAGACCTGTCACAGATAAAACTGTGAACTGGAGAGAGTACCTAGCAGTAGTCTTAAAAAAATATTGTGTGGTGTGGAAAGGAATTCGTGTTCAATTAAAGTGAGGGATGCCTACTTTTGCCATTAAATCTTTAAATGAAAGGCAATTATGTGATGTTTTAATAAATACTTCAATGGCTTAATTAACTTCCTTATACTATTATTTATTTGATGCCCATTATATGAAGTGTAAGTGAATTTTGTTATGTATGTTTCAGGTAGAGAGATTATCAATATATATATTTTCTGAAATGAAAACATATTTATTTAAAAAATAAGTGTGAATACAGATTTTTTAAAATTCTCTTTTATGTCTCTATATCCAATAGTAAACATACAGAAAAAATAAAATGTTTTGCCCATTTTTATATAGTCACTTGTTATTTTGCTATTTAGTTTTTTTGGGGATTTCTATGTAGGTTGTACATGAACTCTTTGTCAGATGTATAGTTTGCAAATATTTCCTCTCATCTGTAAATTGTCTTCTCATCCTGTTGATTGTTTCTTTTGCTATGCAGAAGATTTTCAGTTTGATGTAATCTCATTTGTTTACTTTTGCCTTTATTGCTGGTGGGTACTTCAGTGATCTTATCCAAATAATCCTACCTAGACCAATGTCATGAAGTGTTTTTCCTGTTTTCTTTAGTAATTTCACAGTTTCAGGTCTTACATTTAAGTCTTTAATCAGTTTTGAGTTGATTTTTGTATTTCATGAGAGATAAGGGCCTAATTTCCTTCTTCTGCATGTGAATATGCAGTTTCGTCAACACCATTTATTGAAAAGATTGTCCTTTTCTCAATGTATGTTCTTGGTACCTTTGTTGAAAATTAGTTAGCTATAAATGCATGGATTTATAGCCAGGATCTCTATTCTATTCCATTGTTTGTGTCAGTTTTTATTCTATTGCCATACCGCCTGGTTACAACATCTTTGTAGTATATTTTGAAATCAGTTAGTGAGATTCTTTCAACTGTGTTCTTTTTGCTCAAGATTGAATTGGCTATTTGGGGTCTTTTTTCATTACATATGGATTTTAGAACTCTTTTTTTCTATTTATATGAAGAACATTGTTGGTATTGTAATAGGGATTGCATTGAATCTGATCACTTTGTATAGTATGGATAGACATTTCTCAGAAGATGTGTAAATGGCCAGGTATATGAAAAAAATGTTCAACTCATTAATCCTCTGGGAAATGAAAATCAAGACCACAATGAGGTATCATCTCACCCCAATCAGAGTGGTTATCATCAAAAAATATATATAAAATAAAAATAACGTGTTGGTGAGAATGTGGAGAAAAGGAAACCGTTTTATACTGTTGGTGGGAATATAAATTTACACATACATTAAGAAAAGCATTATGACAGGTACCTTAATAAATGCAAAGTAGAACTACCATATGATCCTGTAATCCCACAAGATAATATGGTAGTTCTATTACATATGGTGACTTTGATGAAACTGTTAGACAAATCAATTAAACTTTGTTTATATATAAACATTAGCTACTTTTAAACATTAAATGATTAAATAAGTATGTGTTTCATTCTGGAGGGTGTTTCTGTTACTTCTGAAGCTTTTATTTTGTTGTGTTTATTCTTTTCATACATTTCTAATAGTTAAGCTTATATTCCCTTCATCCANACAGTGAGTTGTGATCTTTCCTCTACACTCCAGCCTAGGTGACAGAGCAACACCCTGTCTCAAAAAAGAAGAAGAAAAAAAAAAATCAGGACATAATTTCTGTCTGATTTTATTTCCCGGATCACCAAGTGGACAGATCTCCGTGGGACATTATAAAAACGTATGTTTCTTTAGAGTAAAAAAGTTGTTCAATAATTTTACTACTTAAAGCAAATATAACCTACTTTAAAGGTCTATCATACTAGCAATTCAATTTCAATTTTATTTTCTTAACAGAAGATTTCACAATTTTTCTAATCACAATAGCATAAATGCTGAACTATATATGTAATTTATTTCAACAAGAACATAACGTATCATTCATCCCTGTTGAAATTTAAATTGATACTAATGTTTTCTGATATGTCAACCTCATATTTATTGGTTCAATCAACATCCCAGTACAGTACTTATTAAAATATATATATATTCTAGAACACTGAGGAAATCAACTCTAAATTGTCCCTCTGGATCTTCAGGAATCAAAGACTGGGAAAGATTAAAAATAAGCTCTACATTATGTCAATATAAAACAAAACAGTTGTTAATATATTCAACAAATATTTATTCAGATCTGCACTTACAGTTTAAGGAACTGTGTCCCTAAATCACAAGAGAAAATAAAGATAAAATCTATCTTTACGGCAACAAATTATTAAAGGTAAGGGATAGTATTTCTTAATGATTTATATAATAATACCTAACCGCTTAATGTATATTATGGATCTATAGGTGAGTGTTTATATATGGAGCTGTATGTATGTGAATTGGTGTGGTATATGTGGGGGTGGGGAGCAGGATGTGTCAGTGTATATGCGTGCACGTGTGTGTGTGTGTGTGTGTGTGTGTGTGTGTGGCTGTTTGGATGTCAAGATGTGGACGTGTGTATGTGGGTGTTTAGGGGTTGTGGAAATAAGTAACAGTGTGCACATGTGCATGTATGTGTGCACTTGTATACATAAATGTGTTTGCATGTGCATGTGTGTTCATTTGTGTCGTTGGTTCTCAACCAGAAGAAATTTTGCCTCCTAGGCAATGTTTGGCAACGTCCCCATTCATTTTTGGTTGTCACAATAGGAAGGGAGATGTACTACTGAATTCTAGTGGGCAGAGACTAAAGAGTTAGTCACTAGATACTGCTTAAACTCTTGCAATGCACACTGTCTGCAACCCCACACAAAAATTATCCCACAGACAGCAGAATACCAACAGTGCTGAACTTGAGAAACACTGGGGGGCGGGGGGATTGTGGTGGGGGAGGGTTATGAAAATGTTGTAAAACTTGCACAGTGTAAGCAATCAATAACCTTTTCTGTGATTTTATGCTTCGTGTCATAAACAAAACCTGAGGCTATCTTATCATGCTGTTTTGCATCATTGTTATCCAACACACCTGGGAAGATTTTTGCTGTTCTTGCCTGACAAGCCATCTATGAAGAAACATTTAACACCTCTTTAATGTGAGTAGGAGACTTATAAATTTTTTCCAAAACCATAAAAGAAACTATTCTCACAAATATTCTTTTCAGAGACCCTCAGAAAAAATAAACAAAAAAACAAAACAAAACAAAACCCTTTTTTTAAAAGCTACTGAGAGATACTCATTGAATTTTGCTACCAAGACATTAAGTCATGCCTGATTAATTAAGAATTCTGGCATGTCTAAGATTGAGTCTCTCTGGAAATAGTTGACTCATTATTACTGGTTTTATTACCAAAAAGATAACTTTATCAAGTTGAAGTCTGTGTATATTGTTGGATGTAAAATATTAAATATATTGGAATGTAAAATTATCTTTACATTTACCTTTTCTTATCTATAGTCCATGAAGAAATTTTAGTATTAAAAATAACATTCACTCATCATGGTTTTTTTTCTAGGAAAGTTCTCTTTGTCAGCCATATCATAAGCTATATCCTAGGTAGATGATTTGATATTGGGTAGATTATTTAATGCCACACCTTTATTATTATTTCTGTTTTCTCAGTTTCTGGATTTTCAGGATCCTCTTGATAGAAGAAAAGGCTGAAAATGATATTCCAATTTATTACTGCATTTGTTTGGGGCACTTTTTTATTGAAAAGACACTAAATCCACTAGGAAGTAGAAACTGTGGGTTTGATGAAGATGGAGCCCACACACCTCTGAGCAAACCTTTGACTGTTACTATAGCTGTCAAAATAAACTGATGTGAATTATGCAAAAAAGAAAGTTACCATTTTTAACTGCTAGATGTCCTCCTAGAACATATTTTTTGCTCATTATATTTAACGAACACACTTTCTCTGGCATGAATTTGTAAAATTCCTACTATATAGAGATTGTGTACCTGTTGAAGGCAAGTTTGTTTATTTTCACAAGGACATGCATGCTACAATCTCAAATATAGGGTTATATGGGGCAGCCCTTATACAGTTTACTTTTAAAGCACATATTTATAATAGCTACATGCTGTCAATTTCTTCCTGAAATAGTAATGCACAATGTCACAGATGATATTTAACTATTGTTACCCTGTATAAATGTAATGTTCTTTTTTCCCTTGGTTTTGGCAGAATGCTAACTATACACCTTTTGGAAGTCCAGAAGAAAGAGGCACCATTTTATTTAATTTGCACTTTCTCTTCCATCTGTAATGGCATCCAAGTGGAAATATAACCATTAGTGTAGTCCATCCATGTTCTAAGACAGTTACTGTTGTTTAAAATAAGCCAACTGATATAAATAAGTTGATGTATTCAGTTTGTGTGGTTGTCTTTTGGTCTGTCAAAAATTCTACCGTTTTCTTGTCCTCTTTAAAAGCATTTTACAAATGCCTTATAAAGAAATCAGAGAGAAGGGACATACAAATCAGACTAATCTTTTGCCTGTGGGCTTATCTTTAATACATTATTATCTATCTATTTTTTTTCACTTTGACAAGCAAGGAAACCCAAT
This sequence comes from Rhinopithecus bieti, assembly GCF_001698545.2. Taxonomy (NCBI): domain Eukaryota; kingdom Metazoa; phylum Chordata; class Mammalia; order Primates; family Cercopithecidae; genus Rhinopithecus; species Rhinopithecus bieti. The sequence goes on from NW_016823694.1 coordinate 89,050, forward strand.
CATGACCAAAGTCATTTATTTCTTGAGGCTACAATCAGTGCATTGCTGCTTCCTTGATGAGTGAATATATTCACTGGAAGGAAAGACAAATTGGCATCTTAATTCAGGTTAAATAAGATTAGATAAAATGGCTATCAACTGTCAGTCACATATCACTGAAAATAAAGCTATTCTGGTTTCTTCTACAAAAATATCTGAATTTAAGCTTCTTACATGTTCATGAAATTATTCTGAGTCATGAAAATATATGTTGAAGAATTTAAAGGGACATGAGAAAACTGGCTTTCAGGTAGCAATTAGCAGACTAAACATAGAATTAGAGAATTAGGGGCTTCCTATCTTATTAACAAATGCTTTTTAATTAGTGCAACAGACTGTTAATGGATGATAAAGAAGTCTGTAGTCCATGATCTACATGAAAACATTTAGTTGACATGTTATTTTATTCTATATATATATA
>NW_016823694.1:90999-101692 GCF_001698545.2 Rhinopithecus bieti
CCCCCAGGACATTGTCTCCCTCTGTTGTTCAGGCTGGAGTGCAGTGCCACAATCTCGGCTCACTGCAACCACCTCCTCCTGGGCTCAAGTGATCCTCCCCCCATCAGCCTCCTTAGCAGCTGGGACTGTAGGTGTGTGCCACCCACTGCGTCTGGCTGACATGTTCTTTAGAGTTTCCCATTTCTTTCATATTTCCCAGGTCTTTGAACAAGAGTTTGCTATGAAAGGATAAATATTACTCCAATGTTCTCAAATAGGCCAAATATAAAGTCATACTGTACTAGTTATATAAAGATCTATACATGTTACCAAGAAACTCTTTAAGAGATTTAACATTAAAATGAGACTACAAAATAAAAAGCAAATATTTCCTTTCCTATTAATAATGTATCTAAATTAATGTTTGAAGAAATTAATATTAAAAGTAACATAATCGCATTTAGTATGTTTTAAATATTTAATGAGAACCACATAGAGAAGCATGAGGGTACAAAATGATGAGGGCCACTTTCATATAATTTTTGGAAGCAAAATACATATGAAGTAGTCAAAATTTCTTAACTATGATACACGATCACTAATATTGGTAGTTACTTCAGTGAAAATATTACATATTATATAAAGTCATTAATTATTAAAATAATGTTTATTTATGTATTATTATTATTTTGACATGGACCTGCTCTTGTCACCCACGCTGGAGTGCAATGGTGCAGTCTCGGCTCACTGCAGCCTCAACCTCCCAAGTTCAAGTGATTCTCCTGCCTCAGCCTCCTGAGTAGCTGGGATTATAGGCAGCTGCCACCACGCCACGCTAATTTTTGTATTTTTAGTAGAGATGGGGTTTCACCATGTTGGCCAGGCTGGCCTTGAACTCTGGACCTCAGGTGATCTGCCTGCCACAGTCTCCCAAAGTTCTGGGATTACAGGCATGAGCTACTGCACACAAAATAATTGCTTAAATACCTAAATTTGTTGGTGTCAATAATAATAATGTTTTACTGTTCATTTGTTTTAAATCTAGAAATGCCATCAGGATGTATATCAGAGATAGAGTGGAAACTCAGACTCAAACATTTGTGCACTTTATATGGAGTAACCTTGGGCTTGTCGCTTTGTCTAAATTTTCATTTATACAAGAAAATATGTGAACTTCACGTGATTATTTTGATGGCAACACAATTTGTGTTAAACCCTTCATAAAGACTGAAATATGTCAAAATTCGAACAGGCATTTATTATATGCCGTAGAGCAGAAGTATGCAACATACTGAGAGACATACCGGCAAATTAAAAGTAGTTCCTTATTTTACATAAGCTTACATTTCAGAGAGATTCATAGACACATAGTCATAAGTTCAATGTTAAGAACTAAACAAATAGCAATTGAGTGAAGTATCAGCCATTAAGATTCAACTGAGTTTAAAAATGCTTTAAATTATGATTATTACATTTATCATTTTCTGTTCATTTTATTCCTTCAAAGCAGAGTATTTTCCAGTATTTTTCCAGTGAAGGTCTGATATCAGTAAATTCTTAATGCTTTCTATTTTTTGAACATTTTTAAAATTTCATATTCATTCTTAACGCTTTTGCTGGTCTAGACTGACATTGTCCCCACCCTCCCTCCCACTTTCAGCATTTAAAACTTGTTTATGTCTCCATTTTTATTAAATGTTATTAAAAGTTATTAAAACTTCCTTATGTCTCCATTTTTCTTAATAGGAGTGAGCAATTTAAGTATTTATAGCATTGTTCTTTTGCATGCCGTTAGCCTTTCTTTGGCTAGTTTCTATATACTCTCTTAATCTTTGTTTACAGTAGATTGACTATAGTGTGCTTGTGTGGTTTTCTTTGCATTTCAAAAAGCCCAAACAGCAAAGACAATCCTAAGCAGAAAGAACAAAGCTGGAGACATCATACTACCCAACTTCAAACTATTCTATAGGGCATATTAATCAAAACAGCAGGTTACTGGTATAAAAAGAGACACACAGCCCTGTGGAACAGAATAGAGAACTGAGAAATAAGGCCACACGTCTACAACCACCTAATCTTTGACAAACCTGACAAAAACAAGCAATATAGAAAGGATCACCTATTCAACAAATGTTGATGTGATAAACGGCGAGCCATATGTAGATTAAAACTGAACCCTTTCCTTACGTTGTATACAAAAATCAACTCAAGATGGATTAAAGACTTCAATATAAAACCCATAACTGTAAAACCCTGAAAGACAACCTAGGCAATACCATTCTGGACATAGGAACAGGCAAAGATTTCATCAAGAAGACACCAAAAGCAATTGCAACAAAAGCAAAAATTGACAAATGGGATCTAATTAAACTGTTTCTGTACAGCAAGGCAAACTATCAACAGAGTGAATTGACAACCTACAGAATGGGAGAAAATTATTGCAACCTATGCATCTGACAAAGGTCTAATATCCAGTATTTATATGAAACTTTAAAAAAAATTACAAGAAAAACCAAATCCATTAAAAAAAGTGGACAAAGGACATGAACAGACATTTTTCAAAAGAAAGCATGCATGCAGCCAACAATTACATGAAAAAAAGCTCAACATCATTGATCATTAGAGAAATGCAAATTGAAACAACAATGAGATACCTATTATCTCTTCTAATAATGTCAAAAAATAACAGATGTTGGTGAGGTTGTGGAAATAAAATGGTCATACTCTGTTGGTGGGAGGGTAAATTAGTTCACTCATTGTGGAAGACATTGTGATTCCTCAAAGACCTAAAAACAGTAATAACATTCAACCCAGCAATCCTATTACTGGTTATATACCCAAAGGAATATAAATTGTCCTAGTATAAAGACACATGCATGTGTATGTTCATTGTAGCACTATTCACAATAGCAAAACATGCAATCAACCTAAATGCTCATCAGTGGTAGACTGAATAAAGAAAATGTGGTACACATACATTATAGAATACTATGCAGCCGTAAAATAATGAGATCATGTGCTTTGTAGAAACATGGATGAAGCTGGAGGCCGTTATACTTAGCAAACCAACACAGGAACAGAAAACCAAATACCACATGTTCTCTTTTGCATATGGGAGCTAAACGATGAGAACACATGGACACATAGAGAGGAACAATACACACTGGGGCCCATTGGAGGGTGGAGTGTGGGAGGAGGGTGAGAATCAAGAAACATAACTAATGGGTACTAGGCTTAATATCTAAGTGACAAAATAATCTGTATTAATATCTAAGTGACAAAATAATCTGTATTCACTTAACCTATCTAAGTGCGCACAAAATAATCTGCTATAACAACCTCCTTTTACTTATATAACAAACCGGCACATGTATCATTGACCTTACGATAAAATTTTAAAAAGAGTTCACTTCCCTTGAAATATCTGTAAGTTTATGTCTTCAACATATTGCAAATATCTCAACCACATTAAAAGAAAATTCCCCCAATTTTTCACTCAGCAATTGCTCCATGTAGGTTCTATGTAGCTTTCTGTGTGTGTGTGTGTGTGTGTGTGTGTGTGTGTGTGTGTGTTTCCATAAATTACTCAGGTTCTGTTTGAATTTTCCACATTTTTATTAACAAATCTACATGTTTGCTGATTATTTTCTTCAGTGTCATCTCCATTCTGCTTTTAGCCTATGTAGCAAATGTTTTTATATCAGAAATTGGAGTTTTCAGTTGTAACATTTCAACTATTTTAGAGTTTCTATTTTTCTATTAGTATTTTTTAACTTCTCATTTGCAATTAATATTTTTTCCTTGAGTATAGTGATAATACCACTAATCTACTAATTCCAACATCTGAGATATCATAAGTTTAGCCTCCGTTGGTTGTCATTTAACTTGAGGACGTCACACTTTCCTCTTTATTTGATTGTTGAGAAATTTTGTATTATATCCTAGATACTGTGAGGTTATGTTTGGAGTCTCGAAATTCTGTTAATATTCCTTCAAAGATCGTGCTTTTTTCCCTTCCTCCCTCCATCGCTCTTTTCCTCCCTTCCTCCCTTCCTTCACAGGCAATCAGATGGGTAGGAATGAAACTGTTAGCAGCCTTGTGAGAAGTGGCTCAAATCTCAGTTCAGTTTGTTTACAGATGGGCAGCTTGAAGCCAAACATTTGTGGTTCGGGAGTTACTCAAACTTTCTGGATTTTGACAGACTGTATTCAAAAACTTCAGAACACTTGTCCTTTTTTCTCTCCTTTCCAGAACTCCTTACACATTCAATTTTCAATGGATGTGGTTGGCTTCAACTCCTTCCAATGGTTTTTCAGGGCAAAAATACTAAGAACTTTTAAAATTGCCATTTTAACCATGTGGCATGGTGAAGACTGCAGACCTCAGGCTAGAAGCCATGAATAATGGAACACTCAATACCATTCTCTTTTCCAAACTTAACCTCCCTCTAGAATCTGCCTGTATTTGGTTGCTTTCCAGCGAGGTCAGATGTTTGCTGTTGTCGTTTTCTTTTCTTCTCATTTTGTTAATAGCTTATAGTTGTTATCTTTGTTGTCTATGGGATGATTTGGCTAATAATACCCTATTAGAAAAAATGAAAGTTTGAAATTCCTTCATTTCGAAATTATAAATATTACCTTTTCTTTCCAGAAAAGATAAAGTCTGCAATGCTACTCTGAAAGAACAAAATCACTATTTTTCTGTTACCAAAAGGATTATTTTTTCCCCAACAAAGCATAGACTGTGAAACTCAGATGATGAGAAATTTTTTACTCACTGCCCTCCAGAAATTTATGTAACAGTGAAACAACCTACTACTGCAAAATAATACTCTGTTATTAAGGACAGAAAAAAAAAAAATCTCACGAAGCATATCTGCCACACCACAAAATATGAATTAACATTAAGATCCTAGGAGTTTAGACATAGCTCTTTAGATTGTGAACTGGCTAAAGACTTCTCATTTGTTGATAATTCCTACTTGAAGTAGCACTAAATTCCAGCCCAGAGCTTTATTTGGCATTTCTGAACAGGCTTCCTCATGCACAGCCAGAACTGATATTCAAGCCGAATATAACAGTATGAGGGTACTGGATATTAAAATCTTGAAATGCTTCAAAAACTCCTGGTAGGAATCTATTCCCTGTGAACCACATGCTGCTTTGACCATCGTAAACCACCCTCTGGGAATGTTCTTGGGTTTTAATTTTAAAATAAACTTAGTGAAGTATAAAAAACAATAAGAAAGTAGAACAAATCATGAATACACACATGCACAAAAGATCTTAAAGTAAACACACCCGTGCAACTTCACCAAGATCCAGGCACATAGTAGGACATTCCAGATGCTTCCTTGTGCAACCCCATGAAATATTCCCACGCTTTTCCTGAGGAATAACTATCATCTTGACTTCTAGTACCAGATTAGTTTTCCTTGTTTGTAGACTTTATGTAAATGGAATCGTAACACTTGTCTTTGTGTGTATCTGGTCTCTTGCAGTCACCATTTTTAGTTTTGAAGTTTATCATCATTTCATTGTCATTACGTTTTCTATTATAAGAATGGTGCTCAAATTATTCATTCCACTATTGATGAATATTTGTTTTACTTCCATTTTAAGGCCTTTAACTTTACTACTGTTACAAATATTCCTGTCATGTTTCTTGGTGCTTATATTTGCTAAATTTCTTAGAGTGAAAATTAAGGATCAAAGATTGTGTGTATTTAGCTTTATTAGATAGCGACAGACAATTTTAAAAAGGTATTTTTCTGTTAATATCTCACAGGTAGTGTACCAGTGTTTCACTTAATCCACATCCTTTGACAATATTTAGTACTGTTGGCCTTTTACACTTTAGTCATTGTTTCTCAGGAGTATAGTGGTATTTTATACTTTTTTTGAAGGCTAATAAGATTAAATACATTTTAATGTATTTATTGGCCATTTGGATAGCTTCCTTTGTGAAATCCTGTTTAGGTTGCTTGTTCTGTTATTATCCTGTTAATTTTTTCTTTTATATATCTTACAAATTCAAATTATTCAATTTGTTAAACATATCTTCTGCTACTCTGTGTCTTGCTTTTTTATTGGTACATAATTATATATATTTATGAGGTAAATGTGACATTTTGATACATGCATTCAATGTTGAATGAACAAATCAGGGTAATTGAAATATTCGTCACCTCAAATATTTATAATTTCTTTGTGTTAGGAATATCCTAATTTTTTCTTTTCTAGCTGTTTTTTGAAACATACAAGAAATTATTGTAAACTATAGTCATCTCACTGTGCTATCAAATGCTAAAACTTCTGCCATCTATCTAACTGCATGTCTGTACCCATTAATCTATCTCTCTTCATCCCTCTCTCCTTACTATCGTTACCAGCCTCTGGCGACCACCATACTACTCTCTACTTCCTTGAGATCAACTTTTTTACCTTCCCACATATGAGTGAGTACATGTGATACCTGTCTTTCTGTGCCTGGCTTATTTAACTTCACATAGTGACCTTCAATTCCATCCATATTGCTGCAAATGTTGATCCTAAAGAGATAAATAATATTCTATGGCTTATTTTTTACTCTCTCATGAATTGCTTTTGGTAAACAGAAATTCTCGGTTTAGTGGATCTAATTAACAATCATTTCTGTTAAAGTTAGTGATTATTGTAAACTTTTAAAGAAATATTTAACAACTATAAATAATAAAGGTACACAACTACATTAAGCTGTAGTCTTTCCGATTTTGCCTGTAATTTTTGTGTATCCAATGTATCTGGAACTGATTTTTTGTTATTATGATGGGAATTCTATTTTTCCCAAATATTTAACCAACTTGTTTACTTTCATTTATTGTAACTACCACATTGTCTAAATCATAGAATTAGTTTTTCAGAATTTTACCGTATATCTAATTATGTGCTTATGGTTTGCACAGTGTTTTGGTATACAGCTTTTATTCAGGTTAGAAATGATTTTTTTTTCTATCCCAGATTTAATAACGTTTTAAATTGTGAATGGAGGTTGAGTTTTATTACATGCTTTCACTACCTCATTGAAGGTAATATGACTTACCTTCACTAGTTAATTTTAAGATTTTTTTTTTGTATTTGGTTTGTAACAGTTTTTTTGTGTATGTGTGTGTTTTAGTTGGTGGAGAGTGGTGTTGGAGGTGGCTTGGTAGAGTTTTCTTTTTATTTAACCTACTTGAAATTCATAATGATTCTCTGATACATTTTGTCATCTTTGAAAATTTTCAAACTTTACGTCTTCAAATATTGTTTCTACCAACCAACTTTCTCCTTCTGGTTCTCAAAATATTCATCAATTTGGCCGGCTCACTGAGTTCCTATATCACACAAATATTTTTCCTCATCTTCCTTTTCTTTGTTTTCTTCATGCTGTATATCTGTATGATTTTCTGACTCATCTTCCAGTTCACTGTTTCTCTCAAATAAGACTCATTTGCTTCTGTTACATTCTTAATTTTAGTTTTTGTGTTTTTCAGTTGTAGAAATACTACTTTCCTTTTGTAATTCTGTCTGGCTATTTCTTCACATTCTTCATATAAAATTGTCACATTTTGAATACATATTCATCATAGTTCTGTTAAAATTTATGGCTAATTAATCTAAATCTGAATCTCCTTTAGTGTCTGTCTACCATAGTAAATAGATAGAGAGAGGGTTTCCAGGGACTATAGGAATTCAACTGGCTTGAGCAATCAGCCTGATTTATAGTTTTCTATCTTACACCTGCTTTTTGCAATACCTGTGTGGTGTGTAGTCACCTACTGGGTTGAAACCAGTTCCCGACAGACCTCAGTGAAGGCCAGTGAACTTTCCTCATTACCATGCTAACATCTCCACCCTGGAAGGATCTGTAGCTTCATTTCCATGACATGCAACCCACATGGTGGCAGGGTGACTCACTGAGTTTGTGCTACAGGGACCCCTCCTTCACATGAGATAATGTACCCTCTCCATTGTCCCGTAAAGCCCTCTTGTCACTTTCCCTTGAGGAGACACTGCTTTGGAGACTATTCCTGGTGTTCTTCCTACTTCTAACAAGTAATAAAACTCCTATTGATCAAAACCTGCATTTTCATGAATGCTTGTCAAGTGAATGAACCCTGGTTTTGGGGGGATGGGAGTGACATAAACTTTTATTCCTCTTCATTTTTGTTAAATGACTATCTTTTCATAAGCTTTGTTACTTTTGATTCAGTGCTGGGCACTGCATATAAATAAATTTAAGTATTTAAGCATAACTTAAGGTCATGGTGGTTGCTATCTTTCTTCAGAGATGATGTACTTTTTCTCATAGAAAGCAACTTTGTTGGAGGCAGAACTAATCCAATCAGATAGTGAATGGATTCAAATCTTGGTTTCACTCATCATGAGGGCTGATCCCTTACAAGTTGATCCTCATATCCTGTGTGTAGCCCTTCAAAATTACCAACTGAATAACTGGTTGTGTGTTAGGTCTCTTCTTGGACTCTTAGCAGTTAAAAATGGTAACTCTCTTTTTTTATAATTCACATCAGTTTATTTTGGCAGCTACAGAAAGAGTCAAAGGTTTGATCAGAGATGTGTGGGCTACATCTTCATCAAACCCATCATTTCTACTTCCCAGTGGATTTAGTGTCATTTCAATAAAAAAGTGCCCCAAGACAAATGCAGTAATAAATTGGAATACCATTTTCAGCCCTTTCTTCTATCAAGATGATCCTGAAAAATCCAGAAACTGAGAAAAACAGAACTAATAAAGGTGTGGCATTAAATAATCTACCCAATATCAAATCATCTACCTAGGATATCACTTATGATATGACTGACAAAGAGAACTTCCCTGAAAAAAAAAAAAAAAAAAAAAAAAGCATAATGAGTGAATGTTATTTTTAACATTAAAATTTTTTCATGGACTATAGACAAGAAAAGGTAAAGGTCCCATGCAAGTATTGGCAACTGCACTCAGCTTCTCAGCCTCACTTTTGGTTTCATAGTTGGTAAGCTCCTCAAAAGAAGAAGTGGTGCCACTTGGTCTTACCTTCCCAGATTCTCCTTTGCCCTGATTCTTAGTCATTGAGAGTTTTGCCTCCCTTGGTAGCTCTCAAATGCTTTATTCATTTTTGAAAAACTTTGTACAGTTATTTTCTTTACTCTCTGCTGTGAATTTAAGTCAGTCGGTCCACCATTTCTGTAATTGGAAATCTCCATGTGGAGATGTCTTGCCAAAATTTAGTCACTGAACCAGTGACTATGCTGACTTGGCACAGCAGGGGATTCACAGGGGATTCACAAAGTTTTCAGAAATGATAATGTTATCTGTTCTGCTATAGTTTCCAGTGAAGTGCTAATACTTTTAATATATGTAATATGATATTATATTAAATATAATTATATTAAATAACTAAATATGTAATATATTTAATATATTTTAATCCCTTTAATTTTCAGTGTAATACTATATGACATTAGTATATTTCTTGTGTGCATGTCTATATTTTGAGAATACTAACAACTAATTAATACATAAAAGTTCATTTATTCAAGCTTTTAAAATGTGTCATGTAATCCAAATGAATGGTCCAAACAGCATTTTCTGAATGTATAGGACTTGTTTATGAGCACCCATTATACCATCTTTATAATTTTCTTATACAGCATAAAAAAGAAACTAGAGAAAAGTTAAATATTGAATGTAAAAATACTTCAAAACAGATGTTTAAAAAATCTAATTACCACCTTAACCATTGTTATGTAATACAAATAAGTTAAAGAGAGTATTACACACAATGCTCTTAATTTATATTATTTCTATATCGATATAATTGGGCCTTTTTAATCTTTCTTAATTTATAATTTATCTTTTTATTAAAAATAAATAAATATTGAATATTGTTGCTTTACTATTGTTTTTCTTTAGTTGGATTTATAATTTTTATGTAGTATTTTGAATGTAATGTATTCTATTGCTATTTTTCTAGTGGTTAACTTTTACTTTTTAACAAATATACTTAAAATTATAATATAGTCAACTGTAAGGTAGATAATTACTATCACCTCATTACTTTTAAAATAAAGGATTTCTTCACAATATCCTACTTCATATGTTTTGAGTTTATCATCTGGAGTTGTAATTGAGATTGCACAATTATTTTTTTTATTTATTTTTATTTTTTTATTATACTTTAAGTTCTAGGGTACATGTGCATAACGTGCAGGTTTGTTACATATGTATACTTGTGCTATGTTGGTGTGCTGCAACCATCAACTTGTCAGCACCCATCAACTCGTCGTTTACATCAGGTATAACTCCCAATGCAATCCCTCCCTCCTCCTCTCTCCCCGTGATAGGCCCCGGTGTGTGATGTTCCCCTTTCCGAGTCCAAGTGATCTCATTGTTCAGTTCCCACCTATGAGTGAGAACATGCGGTGTTTGGTTTTCTGTTGTTGCGATAGTTTGCTGAGAATGATGGTTTCCAGCTGCATCCATGTCCCTACAAAGGTGCAAACTCATCCTTTTTTATGGCTGCATAGTATTCCATGGTGTATATGTGCCACATTTTCTTAATCCAGTCTGTCACTGATGGACATTTGGGTTGATTCCAAGTCTTTGCTATTGTGAATAGTGCCGCAATAAACGTACGTGTGCATGTGTCTTTATAGCAGCATGATTTATAATCCTTTGGGTATATACCCAGTA
>NW_016823694.1:102208-111094 GCF_001698545.2 Rhinopithecus bieti
TGACTTAGGATTGTCTTGGCAATGCGGGCTCTTTTTTGGTTCCATATGAACTTTAAAGCAGTTTTTTCCAATTCTGTGAAGAAACTCATTGGTAGCTTGATGGGGATGGCATTGAATCTATAAATAACCTTGGGCAGTATGGCCATTTTCACGATATTGATTCTTCCTATCCATGAGCATGGTATGTTCTTCCATTTGTTTGTGTCCTCTTTTATTTCACTGAGCAGTGGTTTGTAGTTCTCCTCGAAGAGGTCCTTTACATCCCTTGTATGCACAATCATTTTAATGTAATTATTGCTTTTTATAATTAAATTACTTTACCTTTATCGTATGAGTCAAGTTTTATTATGTTCTACTTCATTGTTATGTTTCTCATAGAGAAATATCATATTTTCTATGAAGAAATATTAGTTCTGACAGTTTTTACTTTATATATTTCTGTGCCTTGCTATTTCAACTAACATTGTTTTCTTTCTATTAAGTTCTTTATATAAGCTGGATGTTAGCCTCTTATCAGATACATGGTTTGCAAATATTGTTACAACTTATTCTGTATATTATCCCTTCACTCTGCTTATTGTTTCCTTTGCTGTCCAAAAGCTTGTTAGTTTTATGTAATCCACTTTATTATCACTTTTGTTGCCTGTGCTTTGGGATTTATATCCCAAAAATTATTGCCCAAACTAATGTCATAGAGCTTTTCCCCCATATCTTCCAGCTGATCTTTGACAAAGTCAACAACAATAAACAATGAGAAAAGGATACCCTATTCAATAAATGGTGCAGGGAAAACTGGCTAGCCATATGCAGAAGAGTAAAGCCAGACTCCTACCTCTCACCATATATGAAAATTGACTCAAGATGAATTAAAGATATAATGTAAGACCTCAAACTATAAAAATCATAGAAGAAAATTTAGGAAATATTCTGCTAGACACTGACCTAGGCAGAAGCAAATTGTGAGTTTTTGTGTATTTGTGTGGTTTAAGATTTCCTTCTGGTATGAATTTCTATTTCACTGTGGTCTGAGAGATGATTGGTATACCTTTTTTTTTTTTTTTTTAATTTATAGAGACTTGCTTTATGACTTAGCATAAATCTTAGGGTATGTTTCAAGTGCGAATGAGAACATACATTCTGTGGTTGGGTAGAGTATTCTTCAGAAGTGTATTGGACCCAGTTTGTCCAATGTTGAAATTAAGTCCAGAATTTCTTTGTTTCTGCCTCTATGATCTGTCAAATGTTGTCATTACGTCTTGAAGTCTCTGCTGTTATTGTGTGGCTGTCAAATTATTTCCTTAGTTCTAGAAGCAATTGTTTTATAAATCCGGGTGTTCCCATGTTTGACGTGTATATATGTTGGGTAGTTAAGTCTTCTTGTCAAATTTTTACTATTATGCAGTGCCCTTCTTTGTCCTTTTTCACTGTTGTTGGTTTAATGTCTATTTTATTTGATACAAGAATAGTGATCCCTGTTCTTTTTTGTTTCCCATTTTTGTGATAAATCTTTCTCTTTTGCTTTACTTTGAGCATATGGGTGTTGTTACAAGTGAAGTGGGTTTCTTGAAGAAAGCAGATGAATGGGTATTTTTTAAAAAATCTAATATGCCACTCCATGTCTTTTAAATTGAGAATTTAGGCCATGTATATTCAATATTAGTATTGATATCTGAAGTTTTGTTTCTGTTGTGTCTTTACTTAGTTGCTTTGTTGTTTCAATTGTGTAGTTGCCTTATGGGATCAATTCGTTCTGAATCTGTGTATTCTTTTGTAGTAGCAAGTATCATTATTTTCTTTCCATGTTTAAAACTCTCTTAACCATCTCTCCTAGGGTCAGTCATCTGGTGATGAATTCCCTTAGTGATTGCTTATTTGCTAAAGATTTTACTTCTTCTTTTATGCAACTTAGTTTGGTGAGACATGAAATCTTTGCATGGTAGTTCTTTTGTTTAAAAATGGGCCCCCCGTCTCTTCTGGCTTATAAGATTTCTGCTGAGAAGTCTGCTGTTAGTCTGCTAAGTTTCCTTTTATAAGTAACAAAACTCTTTTCTCTAGCTACCGTTAAGACTTATTCTTTTGTGTTGACCTTGGATTGATTACCATGGGCCTTGGGGATGGTCATCTTGTATTGTATTTAACAGATGTTATATGGATTTCTTGCATCTGTATGTTAACCTCTCTAGCAAGATCGGAAAAATTTTGCTAAATTATATCCTTAACTATGTTTTCCAAGTTGCTTACCTACTCTCCTATTTTTTCTCAGAAATGTCAGTAAGCCATAGATTTGGTTCTTTATGTAATACCATACCTTGAAGGATTTGTTCATTATTTTTTGTTATTGTTTCTTTATTTTTGTCTGATTGAGTTAATTTGAAGGATGAGTGTTTGAGCTCTGAAATTCTTTCTTCTGCTTGGCCTAGTCATTGTTAAGGCTTCCAGTTGTATTTTGAAATTTCTGTTGTGAGTTTTCAATTCCATAAATTCTTTCTGGTTCTTTCTTAATACAGCTGTGTTGGCTTTAAAATCATAAAAAATTTGGTTTATTGGTATTAGATTTTAACTTTATTTTGGATTTCATTGAATTTCCTTGTTTCATTGATCTTTTGTATTTTTTGTAGTCTCCATTTCACTTATTTCTTCTGTAATCAAAATTATTTCCTTCATTTTACTAACTTTGGGCTTAGATTGTTCTTGTTTTTCCACTTACTTGAGGCGCAATGTTAGGTTGTTTATTTGAGGTCTTTCTTTTTTTCTTGATATAAGCATTTATTGCTATAAAATTCCTTTTTAAATTTTAAAATAGCTTTTGCTATATTATATTGGATTTGGTTGAACTCTATACTTTAAACAGGTGAACTTTCTATTATGTAACCTATGTATCATATTTAGTGCAAATGTGTTCCAAGATTAGTATGTTTTTAAGTCAACAAGCTATTTTCCTGGAAAGAAAATTTACCCTATGATGTCCATGGTGATTATTCCTCAAATTACATTTTCACTGATATTAAAATTGCTGATTCACATTATTATTGATTAATATTGGGAGTATACATTTTGCTATATTTTTATTTGTCATATATACATACATACATACACATATATAGCTTTTAATTTGCTTCTTATAACTTAAAATATTACTGAGACTTTGAGTTTTAACATTCTATTTTAAGAATTAGCAGACTAATTTGCATTATTTATTATAATAGTGTTCTTTGCATTTTTTCTCCTTACCTTTACTAACTTGTGTTAGATTTAATTTCCATCTTTGTGAAAATATTTTATTTGCAACACTGAATATTTTGTAATTTTTAGTTATTCAACTGATTGTTTTCTACTCTATAGCCATATTAGAGTTTATTATTTTGTCATTGTGAAGCAGCTTCATGTTCTGGGGTAAATACCCCGGGTTTGTTGTCTGGTGCCAGGAAGATTTAGGATACTGACACGTAGGAGGAGTTTAGGAGCAGAGGTTTAATAGGCGAAAGAAAGAGAGAGAACAGCTCTCTCTCTAGTGGTTTCTGAAAGGAATGACCTTCCAGTGGCAGAGTTCACAGGATTTTATAGGCATGCTTGAGAAGGCGGTGTCTGATTTATGTAGGGCCCACAGATTGGTTCTATCAGGTGTGATATTTCCATAGGACGGGGAAGCCTGGCCACCCCTCCCTAATCTTATCATGAAAACAGGTTTTCCACTTGACAGGCGCCATCTTGTCTGCTCCTTACTGTATACGTGGCTGGTAAAGAGAAGGGAAGATGGAGCTGCCATTTTGAGCTTCTCTAGTCATAACTAGCCTTTTCCTGCTTGTATTCACCCCTGTAAGCTTCCAGCTTGCTTAGCTATTGCTGCAGCTCGATTTTACAGGCTGCTCTTTGTTAGAAAATGCTTTCGAGGCTGCTTTTCATTAAAAAGGAAAACCTTACTGAGGTCTCTCATACCCTCACTATCTGCCTAATTAATTTCTTAACTCCTAAATCAACTATTTAATAGCTTAAATTGTTTAGGAAACTAAAGCTTGGGAGTCTGAGTAAATTGCTCAAAAAATATACAAGAAGGCTAAAAATTAGGCCTAAAAATCTCTTCACTGTATATGGTCTATATTACAAATTGTTTAGCTTATATAAAAGCATGAAACTTTTGGTAATATGGCATAATTTATAGTAACATGTTTGAAAATATAAACATATAAGTGAGAAAAAAATTTAAGAAATTAATATTGATTGGGACGTTTTTACAAGATACTTTCAGATGGATGTTCTAATATAATTCAAGAAAAAACTTAAAATAGTAATTATCATCTCTATTTTCATAATATAGGAATTAAAGTTTAGAAAAGATATATAAATTATTCTCATCACAATGTTAATAAATATAACCTTGAACTCATAATTGAAGATTTGAAAGCATGAAGGTTATTTTAAAGTTTTGTGTTTTTTTTTTTTTTTTTTTTTTTTTTTTTTTTTTTTTTTTTCCTTCTCCTTTTGAACATTATAGCACTTCTTGTTATAGATGGGTGGGGGATTATTGAAATTCCCTCTCCTGTTTTTTTTATTTCCTCAGAACAGTATTTTCTAAATCATGTTTCTTTTTCTTTTGCTTTAATTAAGAATTTCCATCATCCACCCACTTATACTCAAAGACCAGCAGCAGACTTCAAGCTGTCTTCTTCCTGACTGATCATTCACAGGAAATATTCTCTCAAGGGACAACAGATCATTTCTGTATGAAAAATGAAACGGATGTGTCACATGGAAGGGTACTGTCAAGCATAAAAAACATACAAAGAAGTCCCTTCCCTCAGTTTCATGTCAGTTATTTTTTATTTCCTATAAAGCAGGCTGTGTTTTAAGGTCTTAGTCAAGTATATTAGAATATTAAGAAATTAATAATTTATTTTTAAAATTAGGAGTAATTAAGAAAACTGTATTTTATGTCCATTTTATCTAAGATGTTATTACAGTATAATTTTGGATTCATAGTCAAATGTTTACTCAGTCCAATTAAATATTTTGACATAACTTTTGATGCATTCTGCTCCAGGAAATAGACTATTCTACAGCAGTTCTAGGGCACAAAGACTATTCTCTACTTACAAAAGTATCTCATAACTGACAGATACTCTCCTTGAGCAAACTTTAGTCAGGCTTCTGTGAATCCTCTTCTCAATTAAGGTTTGACTTTTGTACTTCCATGTTCAAAAGACATCACACAATTACAGAATATTAGCACAACTTTAGCAAGAATCCTGTTAAGTTGGTTTAGCCACAATTCCCCACCCTCAATATCTGATTAGCCTCAATATTTGGCCAGCTTCCCTACTAATGCCCCACCATCCTCTGATTGATATCTGATCATACTGGACTGCCTTTCGTGAGAATCCTGTTAGGTGACTTACCTACTCTCTTAATAAATTTTTCTGTCCCCTGATCTCCAGATCTTTCTTCTTGGTTATAGAGTTTCACTTTTCTTTTCTTTTTTTTTGAGACAGAATCTTCCTCTGTCACCCAAGCTGGAATGAAGTAGAATAATTATGGTTCACTGCAGCCTTTACCTCCTGGGTTCAAGCTATCCTCCTGCCAGTTCCAGCTAGTCTCCTGAGTAGCTGGGACTACAGGTATATACCAGCCCACCCAGCGCTGGAATTATAGGCATGAATCACCACATGCAGCCCCACTTTTCTTTGTTGCATTCAGAATTGAGCCTAGTTCTATCCTGAGGTCTCTTTCCCCCTACTACAACGTACCAAATACAATCTATTCTTCACACTTTCTAGCTCTGTCTGTAGACAGTTTCTACCACTGTCTGGTTTTGGTTTTCTTTGGCAGAACTCAACCATAATTTTGTTTTTTAGAGTAAGGAAAGAGTTTGACAATGTAAACTTTCAGCTTCAATTGTTTTATGGTGCAGATAAAGCAGCCTAATATCTCATGACTTTAAAACAACAAATCATTATTTCTGTAACATGAAATTTGTGGACAACTTCACATCCACTGGATTCAATGAGCTCCATTGGGTTTTGTTTTGGCTTTATATGTGTACTCTTTTCACAAACCCAGGCTGCAAGAAGAAGTCTAGAAATGAAGAAAAAAAAAAAAAAGATAATTCTGCTTAGTTTTTTAGAGCAAAAGAATGGGATCTGGATTAAAAGACAAGCCTTGAGAATTAAAAAATGATTGAATAGGTAGTGAGAAAGTTTTTTCCCTTGATGTGTAAGTTTACATTTCAATGGAAGGGGTGTGAAACTCAAAGCCATGAGGTCAGTGGTTTATATCCCAAAAGATACTAAATGACTATGGAGCAAAGATTTCTCTCCTTCTGTCAGAAGGGGAGAGGGGACTGCTGTTCCATTACTATATAAACTGCCAGATTCATTATTGCACAGTTTCACCCCTGTGGTGCAAGAGACCCACATGATACATGCTGGTTTAACCATCTGGCATTCATATATCACCCCAGAAGGGAGAAAAAATGGGGTGTAGTGAACTGCTTTAGCTATTGCAGTAAATTATAATAATATGTCATTGCTCCAGAAATGTTATTTTTACATTCAGGATGACAAGAGCCAATATATACACTAAAAACTTATTTGTAGCCACAGGAAAGGAGCAAATAGAGTAGCACAAATATGCAGTGTGTCTTAAAGCTTATGCTTGCAACTCTCACATTATCACTTATGCTTACTCTATTGGCCTAAGCAGATCACACGTCCCAGCACAAAGTCAACGGAGTCAAAGTAGCATGGCAAGGATAGGGAAGAAATGAAAATTACAAGCAAATATTACCATCTACTATAGTCTGTTGGTCTCAAATAATTTCCTCTTTCTTGTACATAAAATATGCTTATCTTTTTTAAAATACATCTCCATATGATCTTATTCAATCACAACACCAAGTTTAAAACAAAAGTTGTGGCTTAAGTTAAGATCTAATTCATTTCTGGATCTGGTGTCTCTTGATCCAGAAATCTAAAAAATAAAAAAATAAAAAAAAAAAAAAAACAAATGAATTGCATCACAATCTCTCAAATACACAAAACCCCCTATAGTGGAAGAGAAAAACAGTATGACTATAATGCATTTTCATATTAAGAAAGATGAGTAACAGGGTGCACATAGACAACCCCTGGTTCATGGAAATTTTGAAATCTAGGTAGCAGGACAAATGTTGCAATGTCACTCTATTCAGTTAGAATTTAATTTTTGACTGAAATTTCTTCCTCCTGTCCCCTGAGTTTATGTAGTCAGTATTTTAATCTTCATAATTTTTGACACATTAAGTCCTTTATTTTCCATTATCCTTTTGGACTAGATTTAAAAGGGAATTGGGGAATACACCTTGTTTGGTAGCTGAGCTGCTGCTTCTGCTTGTTCCCTGCCAAAGAGGTTTGAGGTCTCTGGGGTTACTTTACATCTCAGAATCAGCATCTCTTTTAACTCAAATGAAAGGCATTAATAATAGAATTATTTAAAACATGTTGGTGGCTATCTTAGTCCACTCGGCATCATCTGCAAATAGTCATACCCATAATTCATTTGAGGATCTGTCTCTTTTTAGAAGTACTTTGAGCTTGTCAGGTTTTCATGTGATGACACATTGTGATTCTTCTACCTAGACTATTTATTTAACTGAAAGGATTGCTAGAGTCACTTTATTCATTTCAAATATTTTTTTTAAAGACATAGGAGTTTTGTTCTTGATTTTGCCATTGCTCCTGATACAGTTTGGACATTTGTCTTCACCCAAATCTCACTTTGAAATGTACTCCCTAATACTGGAGGGCCTCATGGCAGGTATTTGTATTGTGGGAGAGAATCCCTCATGAAGGGGCTTGGGCTAGCCCCTTAATGAGGAGGTCATCCTCCTGTAAAGCCTGCAGAACTATGAGTCAATTAAACCTCTTTTCTTTATAACTTACCCAGTCTCAGATATTTCTTTATAGCAACGTAAGAACAGACGAATACAACTCTTATGTTTCATTCTAACTGAGATTGCTGGAAAAATAATCTTTAAGTTGGCAGGTAAAGTCTTTGTACTTAGACATAATTTTGAGTATGCATGAAAACTATGCAAATCATTGAACCATGTATTTTTCACTATGCTAATCACTAATCTGGAAAGATAAACTCTTCTTTTGATTTTTCAGGTGTTCTTCGTCTTTGCTAGGCAAACATTTACATAACAGTTTTGCATTTTATTACAATTTGGATAATTTTTAGATAAACATAAGTATTTCTATTCTTTTTATTATGGCAGTGAAGTAAATCTCTGTCTTATCTCATGCCATTTTACAAAACTCAAAGATAGTTTAAGCATGAAGGATCTTAACAGAGTTCATTGTTAGGAATTTGGGAAAGATGAAATCAACATTTATCTCATAACTATCTAAAAAGAAATAATTATTGGTAACATAATGAAAATAAGTAGCAATAAAAAAATTGTTATGAGGAACCTAACATTTTAATGCAAGAGATTTTTTAAAATTTTGTTGAAGTATACTAAAAGCAATGAGAGATAACAGAATAACTAGGTGACAAACGGAAGCTCTACTAACCTGATCATTACACAACTTGGTACTTGGTAATTTTACAGAGAGAAGGTCTCAATGAGAGCATTATTCTTTAGTCATTACTCACATAAAAGTTTGCCCTTAAGGATTTATTATTAAAACTTTACATGTATGTTTAGGCAGTATCAGATACATAAATATATAATTTGTAATAATTTCAAGCTTTTAAATATAGTTTTGAATATTAACTGATCAGTATAAAAAATAAAACCATGACATAATTCATATTAAAATTTCCATCTTATTAAAATTTCCATCTGAATAAATTAGAATGGCAGTGTCAATAAAGAGATAGTAATCTCATTCGTTCTCTTATATTTAT
>NW_016823694.1:111322-119824 GCF_001698545.2 Rhinopithecus bieti
TAATTAATATGTAATAAAATTATAATAATACAATTGATAACTAGATAAAAAATTAAAGCTAGCTGTTTTCTCCACACTTATTTCATTATTAAAATTTGTGAAGCAAAATAACAATTATTGCCCAAAGTCTGGTTTCTGGCATAGCAAACAGTTCTAGTATGTACACATTCTACAGAGTAAGTAGGACAATCCATGACTTGGTTAAAAAATAAAATGAAACATACAAAAATCAAACTTTACTTTCTAAAACAGATTTGGTTTAATTATAGGCCATGTGTTACTTGTCTGGGCTTTATTATCTAGTTTTCTGGCTTCCGTGATTGTTACAAAAACTAGTAATCTTTTCTTTGCTTCTGGAAACTGCATGTTACTGTTGGCCAGTGTGTTATGTCCAGAATCTTAAATGCTACTATGCAGCCATTGTCACATTAGGTAATTCAACAGCTCGCCTGAGAACACAAGGAGCAGGGAAGATCAATTCTGGTTCCGCTACAGAAAATGTACTCTGAACAAACTCCTGATCAGGAAAATTTTGACAATGGTGAAAATCTGGATATCCCTGGTAAATGTCATATTGCCTCACTTCCTCTGCCAGTGACCTAAACAAAAGGAGGGTCAAGGGGCAAAGGAAGAGAGAAGGAGATGGGAAGAATTGAGAAAGATATAAAGAGTACCTGACATCCAGGAACTGACATGACACAATTTGGCTTTGGTTTTTAAGGAGCTGGCATTCATAGCTAGGCTGTGCTGTTTTGTTGATCAGATGAAGTGATGACATGACCGAGATAAAGCTAGACAAAAAATAGCAGAACACTTCATATTCTTATCTGATTACAACCAAAACAAAAACAAGGTCACGGTGCAAGTCACAGAAAATATTAATATCCCTGAAACTCAGTTAATTTGAGTGATTGCTGCCTCTTTGTTAGTTACATTTTAACTTCCATCTATTCTTCACTCCTTATAGCTAGATTTAAGATACTATCATAGAATTATGCAAAATCACACTTACTTGAGCTTTACCCAAGTCACATAACAAACTCACAAATCCTATAATACATTTTTTTCTAACATCATCTTACTTAGACATCCCATACTTCTCTATTACTGTGTTCTTTTTTATTACAGCAAGCAATCAACCTCACAGTTCAGCTACAGGTATCATGAGGGTTGAGAATGATTCTGTTTGGAAATTATTTATTTGAAGAAAATAAATAAAGCTTTATACTTATTTCGAGATGCTACCTTTTCTCTTTAGTGGTACTAAGCTTTATCTAAAAATGAACTAAAATTAAATATGAACTCACAGACAGTCAAATCCAGGAAAATAGACTTCAGTTAATAATGTTTTAGGATTTTAAAAGTCCAAACCAAAGAGTAAGTCTACTGAGTAATATGGACCTTTGCAAATCAAACTCCTGCCTCTGACAGAAAAGTGTGGAAAATAATGAAACTCTTATAAATGATTTAAACTCTAATCATGAGCTTAAAATATCCCAACTATTAGTCTTATGCCTGTAAAATATAACAGAGTTGTGATACTGGCAAAATTTAGATATCTTATACAATTAATCCCTTTGTTAATTTAATTTCATCACCTGCTATATTTGTTCCATAGGAAGATATCTACAACATAGAATTATCGTGTTTCAGATTACGGTGCAAGAGTGGCAGAACAATATTTGTTTTTACTACCAGTTGGTTTCTCCTCACATCCTGTTCATTAGGTAACTGTTTAGGTGTCAGGGTATTATGGGTGTTAACTTTGAACCTTGTATTAGTCAGGGTTCTCCAGAGGAACAGAACTATTAGAATTTGTGTACATATAAAAGAGAGTTTATTAGGGAAAATAAACTCCCTAATTTGTTTATTTTAACAAGGAGAAGTACCACAATATGCCGTCTGCAAGCTGGGGAAGAAAGAAGCCAGTAGTGACTCAATCCAAGTCCAAAAGCCTCAAAAGCAGGGAAACCAACAGTGCAGCCACAAAGTGCACTCTCGGGCAAAGGCCCGAGAGACACCAGCAAGCAACTGTGTAAGTCCAAGTGTCCAAAGGCCAAAGAACCAGGAGTCTGATGTCTAAGGGCAGTAAGAGAGCAGTAAAACATCCATCATGGGAGAAAGATGGAAGCCAGAAGACTCAGCTAGCCAGCTTATCCCACCTTCTTCCCTGCTTTATCCTAGCTGTGCTGGCAGTGGATTGGATGGTGCCCACCCACATCGTGGGTGAGTATCTTTCTCTCCCAGTCCACTGATCCAAACTTCAGTCTCCTATGGCATCAACCTCACAGACAAACCCAGAAACAATACTTTCAGCTATTTAGGCATGCTTCAATCCAATCAAGTTGACACCTAATATTAACCATTACAAACCCTCCATACAGTTGACTTTGGGAGGATAGGAACAGACTGGTTTTGTCTATACTGGTTCTATACTGGTTCTTGGTGATAATGTAGAAATCATCCCTACCACCCCCCACCACCACTTCCACCCACTCCCCAACCCCCACTGCAGAAATGGTCTATGTTGCAGGACAGGCTGCATGTGGCCTTGGCTGACCCAGCTTCAACCCTCCCCAACTTTCCCCTGCCTCATGCTTGTAGTTCTTAAGTATTAACGTAGAATGTGCTGAGCATATGAGAATGCAATATCGTGAGATAAGGAGGAACTGTCTAGAACATCCAGACTCTATTCTTGTCCCTTCTAGAATAGGGGGTCCTACAACATTTTAGCCCCACAATTAACATTGCCCATGGGATTTAAAATCCAGAGTGGAGTGCCTTTCAGGATTCCTCAGCTACAGTTTGACATGTGGCATGCACAGTTCAGACTCCATTCACGCTGTGCAGCTTTTCTGAGCCTTGGGGTACTGGCCCACCATGAATCCTAGGCTTCTATTTTCCTTTTCTGCCTGTCTGTTAGTAATAACATTGTTTAATTTGTTTTATTAGTATTTTTTCTGACTGGATTCCTGCAAGTTGATTGACACTGGTGTACGGTGTTGGTAATATGTTTAGAGTTCTCCCCTGGAACTGATACCTGTGTACAGTGAACCTACTTTGCATGTGTTACTAAAAGGGTTATAGAATCTCACTTATAATTTGTATATCGATATTCATACTAATATTATTTTTCACTAAAATACACATTTCTATCTAATGATTTTTATAAGCTGTTTCTTCCTCTTTTATTATTATTTCATACTATTTGAGTGTTCACATGTGATAAGATTATTGGTTTAAGGAAATCATTATTGGCTGACAATGAATCACCACTTATTCAATTCCCTATGACAAGTTAACTTTGCAAAAATCTGGAACATTTTCAACTCTGAGGAGCAGCCAGGAAAAATAATATATATTTCAAGTTAAATAATATAATAGAGTTTGGATATACTTATTTCATTCAAAATTGCATATTGAGGAACGAATGGTTAAAATTTAAGACTTTGAATATTATATAATTTGAGAGAAAGTGCTTCAGTGAACATACTCTCTTTCCATAATTTCATACAAATAAAGGAAAAAACTTTTAAAAGATGACTAAAATTATAGAGTTGTTTTTTAGTTAATTTAAGTTGCCTGTCAATTCATTTACATGTCAACACCAAGAAGTCTGATTTATCACTGAAACTATTATTTTGACTACAAAGGAAATCTAAACAAATCGATTTTTCTGGATATGTATTATATTCATTATTATGATTAATAAAATACATATTTTGATGAGGGAAACATGCCGAAATTATTCAGGAAAAGAAACCTGTTTTGGTTTATAGGAAGAAATATGAGGACAATTTTAAATGACAAACTCATTCATATCTGCATAGAAAAAATCAATAATAACTGATAATATATATTGAAAATTCACTATAACTTATGCACTCTTTTGACCACTCAGTCGTCATAGCTCTAAGAGAAAAATTATCTTCATTGTACATAATTTAGAATCAAAGAACAGAGACATTATTTAACATGCCCAAGTTAATCTAGAAAGAAGCTGCAAACCAAGCATTCACAACCAAGCAGCTTAACTCTATAACCATCACTCTAACATTTGTATTATCTTTGTTAGAATTTAGGTCTAGTGGATATGGTACAGACTTTGAAAACAAACATTATATTCTTTTTACTGTTTGGTACATTTGGCACAAGTACATGAAATTTATTCTTATTTCTTATTAAATAACGGACCATTTTACAATTAAGATTTTTAATTCATAGTGGGTAGGAGCTGGGTACCTAACCATCATCTTTGTATTGTTTATAAATGGTGTGAGTATAGAAGATATTCAATGACTTGCCTAGGATCACAGAATCATTTAGTGCCACAGTCAGTTAATAATTCAGATTACTCTAATTTCAAATAGAAATGGAAAGCAGAGGCCGGGCTCGGTGGCTCAAGCCTGTAATCCCAGCTCTTTGGGAGGCCGAGACGGGCGGATCACGAGGTCAGGAGATCGAGACCATCCTGGCTAACACGGTGAAACCCCGTCTCTACTAAAATACAAAACTAGCCGGGCGAGGTGGCGGGCGCCTGTAGTCCCAGCTACTCGGGAGGCTGAGACAGGAGAATGGTGTAAAACCCGGGAGGCGGAGCTTGCAGTGAGCTGAGATCTGGCCACTGCACTCCAGTCCTAGTTTCTGACAGAATAGATCTTTAAACAATAAAGATAAAAAAATACAAAGAAGGGTATTGCATAATGGTTAAGGGTTCAATTCAATAAGAAGAGCTAACTATCCTAAATACATATGCACTCAATACAGGAGCACTCAGATTCATAAAACAAATTATCAAAGACCTACAAAAATACTTAGACCTTCATACAATAATAGTGGAAGTCTTTAATAGCCTGCTCTCTGCATTGGACATATCATCAAGACAGAAAATTGTGAAAGATATTTAGGACTTAAAGTCAGCTCCGGACCATGTGGACCTGATAGATATCTACAGGACTCTCCACACCCAAACAAGTGAATATACATTTTTCTCTGTGCCACATGGCACTTACTTTAAAGTTTATCACATAATTGGAAATAAGACCCTCCTCAGCAAATGAAAAATAACTGAAATCATAACAAACAGCCTCTTGGACTACAGCACAATCAAATTAGAACTCAAGATTAAGAAACCCACTCAAAACTACACAACTACATGGAAATTGAACAACCTGTTCCTGAATGACTCCTGGGTAAATCATGAAATTAAGGCAGAAATAAAGAAGTTTCTTTGAAAATAATGGGAACAAAGAGACAACATACCAGAATCTCTAGGACAAAGCTAAAGCAGGGTTGAGAGGAATATGTATAGCACTAAATGTCCTCATCAAAAAGCTGAAATGATCTCAAGTTGACACCCTAACATCACAACTAAAGAACTAGATAACCAAGAACAAACCCCAGAACTAGCAGAAGACAGGAAATAACTAAGCTCAGAGTGGGACTGAAGGAGATAGAGACACAAAAAAAACCCTTCAAAAAATCCAGGAGCTGTGTTTTTTTTTTCTTTTAAATGAAATAGATTGCTAACTAGACTAATAAGAAAAGAAGATGCAAATAAGTATAATCAGAAATGACAAGGGGGATACCACCACTGACCCCACAGAAATACAAACAATCATTAGAAAATACTGTAAACACCTCTATGAAAATAAACTAGAAAATTCAGAAGACATGGATAAATTCCTGGACACACACCCTCCCAAGACTGAACCAGGAAGAAGTTGAATCCCTGAATAGACCAACAACAAGTTCTGAAATTGAGACAGTAGTAAATAGCCTACCAGCCAAAGAAACCTAGAACCAGATGGATTTACAGCTGAATTCTACCAGAGGTACATAGAGGAGGTGGCACCATTTCTTCTAAAACTATTGCAAATAATTGGAAAGGAGAAACTCCTCCCTAACTCATTTTCCAAATCCAGCATCATCCTATACTAAAACCTAGCAGGAATACAACAAAAAAAAGAAAACTTCAGGCCAATATTCCTGATGAATATCACTGCAAAAATCCTCAAGATAATACTAGCAAACAAAATCCAGCAGCACATCAAAAAGCTTATCCACCAAGATCAAGTCGAATTCATCCCTGGGATGCAAGCCTGGTTCAACATATGCAAATCAATAAATGACTTCATCATATAAACAGAACTAAAAACAAACAAACAAAAAAAAAACACGTGATTATCTCAATACATGCAGAAAAGACCTTCAATAAAATTCAACACGGTTTCATGCCAAAAACATTCAATAAACTAGGTACTGAAGGAACATACCTCAAAATAATAAGAACTGTCTATGGCAAACCCACAGCCAATATCATACAGAATGGGCAAAAGTTGGAAGCATTCCCCTTGAAAATTGGCACAAAACAAGGATGCCCTCTCTCACCACTCTTATTCAGCATAGTAGTGGAAGTTCTGTCCAGGTCAATCAGGCAAGATAAAGAAAATAAGTGTATTCAAATAGGAAGAGAGGAAATCAAATTGTGTTTGTTTGCAGATGTCATGATCCTATATCTAGAAAACCCCATTGACTCAGCCCAAAAGTTTCTTAAGCTGATAAGCAACTTCAGCAAAGTCTCAGGATATAAAATCAATGTGCAGAAATGACAAACTTTCCTATACACCAACAAGAGACAAGCAGAGACCCAAATTATGAATGAACTCCCATTCCCAATTGCCACAAAGAGAATAAATACCTAGGGAAACAGCTAACAAGGGAGGTGAAGGCCCTCTTCAAGGAAAACTACAAACCACTGCTCAAGGATATCAGAGAGGATACAGATAGGTGGAAAAACATTCTATGCTCATGGATAGGAAGAATCAATATCATGAAAATGGCCATACTGCCTAAATAAATTTATAGAGTCAATGCTATTTCCACGAAACTGCCATTCACATTCTTCACAGAATTAGAAAAACTGTTTTAAAATTCATATGGAACACTAAAAATGCTTAGTACAATCCTAAGCAAAAGGGAACAAAGCTGGAGGCATCATGCTACCAGACTTCAAACTATACTCTAAGGCTGCAGTAAGCAACACAACATGGTACTGGTACAAAAACAGTCCCATAGACCAAAGAACAGAACAGAAATCTCAGAAATAACACCACAAATCTACAATCATCTTTGAAAAACCTGACAGAAACAAGCAATGGGGAAAGATTTCCTTTTCTAATAAATGGTGCTGGGAGAATTGTCTAGCAATATGCAGGAAATTGAAACTGAACCTCTTCATTATACCATATGCAAAAATTAACTCAAGGTGGATTAAAGACTTAAACGTAAAACCTGAAACTATGAAAACTCTACAACAAAACCTAAGCAATATCATTCAGGACATAGACATGGGCAAAGATTTTTATGACGAAATCGCCAAAGCAATTGCAAGAAAAGCAAAAATTGACAAATGGGATCTAATTAAACTAAAGAACTTCTTCACAGCAAAGGAAACAATTGTCAGAGCAAAAGATAACCTGTAGAATGGGAGAAAAATTTTGCAGTCTATCCATCTGAAAGAGGTCTAATGTTCAGAATCTTCAAGGAACTTAAGCATATTTACAAGAAAGAAACAACCCCAGTAAAAAGTGGGCAGAGGATAGGAACAGATAATTTTCAAAAAGAAAAAAAAAAGACACACATGAAGCCACCAAACATGGAGAAAAGCTCAACATCATTGATCATTAGAGAGATGCAAATCAAAACCGCAATGAGATACCATCTCATGCCAGTCAGAATGGTGATTATTAAGAAGTTAAGAAACAACAAATGCTGGCAAGGTAGTGGAGGAATAGGAATGCTTTTACACTGTTGGTGGAATGTAAATTATTTTAACCATTGTGGAAGAGACAGTATGGTGATTCCTCAAAGATCTAGAACCAGAAATACCATTTGACCCAGCAAACCCATCAGTGGGTATATACCCAAAGGAATATAAATCATTCTATTATAAAGATATACACACGTGTATGTTCATTGCAGCACTATTCACAATAGCAAAGATGTGAAATCAACCCAAATGCCCATCAATGATAGACTGGATAAAGGAAATTTGGTACATACACACCATGGAATACTATGCAGCCATAAAAGGAACAAGATCATGTCCTTTTTTGCAGAGACATGGATGAAGCTGGAAACCATTATCCTTGGCAAACTAATTCAGGAAAAGAAAACCAAACACTACATGTTCTCACTTATAAGTGGGAGCTGAACAATGAGAACACATGGACACAAGGAGGGGAGCATCACACACTGGGACCTGTTGGGGAGGGCAGAGCATTAGGAAAAAGAGCCAATGCATGCTGGCCTTAATACCTAGGTGATGGGTTGATAGGTGCAGCGAAACACAATAGCACATGTTTACCTATGTAACAAACCTGCATATCCTGCACAAGTACCCTGGAACTTACAAAATAAAATAAAATAAACCACAACTGTGTTTTTTCAACTCAGAACTTATTGGGGACCATGCCGGGGGTGGTGAAGAATGAACAGACA
>NW_016823695.1:0-458 GCF_001698545.2 Rhinopithecus bieti
GAGAAGAAAAGAAAAGAAAAGAAAAGAAAAGAGAAAAGAAAAGAAAAGAAAAGAAAAGAAAGGAAAAGAAAACAAAGGAAAAAGAATGTAGAAAACTGGTTACCATAGGCTTGGGTGGTTGGGAAGATGTTGGTCAAAGGATGCCAAATTTCAGTTAGATAGGAGAAAAAAGTTCAAGACATCTATTGTACAGCATGGTTACCTTATTCCTGAAAAATACTAAATGAGCAGATGCAAATGCTTCACCACAAAAGTGATAACTGTATAAGGGAATGCATATGTTAATTCACCAGATTTAGTCATTCCACAATATATATATATATATACTATAAAACATTATGCTATACATGGTGCACAAATACAGTTTGTGTCAATTTTTAAATTTTTAATTAAAACATATATTAAAAGTCCAGATCCCCAATGTTGGCATCAATAGTTGCTTAAGTGTGAACAAAAAT
>NW_016823696.1:0-1480 GCF_001698545.2 Rhinopithecus bieti
TGCCTGGCCTTTTCACTCTTTTAATTAAAAAAAATGTGTTTCACTGGTTTCTTTTGAAATTAAAAGTTTTTAATTTTGATAAGTTCCACTTATGAGTTTTCTCTTTTATGGCTTTGCCTTTTGTGTTGTAGCTATGAGATCTTTGCCTAACTAAAGATCACAGATGTCTACTCTTGTTTTCTTCTAAGAGTTTTACACATTCAGATACATGATCTAGTTTTGGTTAATTTTTGTGTAGGGTGTGAGGTGGGGGTCCAGTTTCATTCTTTTGCTTATGAATAATCCGGTTTTTCCAGCACCATGTTGGGAAAATACTTTGAATCCATTGAATTTTGGCCTCTTTGTCAAAAATCAATTGACTATAAATATTTAGAGTTTATTTCTTGACTTTCAGTTCTATCCCATTGCTCTAGATGTCTGCCCCATGCCAGTAGTGTACTATCTTGACTACTGTAGCTTAGTAGTAAGTTTGGAAATCAGAAGAGTGATCCCTTCTTTCTTTAGATTAATATTAGCATGGTTTATCTTCTTCAGTCCTCTGACTTTTAATCTATTAGTGTCTTCATATATAAGGTCACTTTCTTCTAAGCAATGTGTACTTGGATCCTACTTTTCAAAAATACAATTTGAGGCCAGATGCAGTGGCTCACGCCTGTAATCCCAGCACTTTAGGAGGCTGAGGAGGGTGGATCACTTGAGGTCAGGAATTCGAGACCAGTCTGGCCAACATGGTGAAACTTTGTCTTTACTAAAAATACAAAAATTAGCTGGGCATGGTGGTGGGTGCCTATAATCCCAGGTATTCAGGAGGCTGAGGCAGGAGAATCGCTTGAGCCTGGGAGGCAGAGGTTGAAGTGAGCCAAGATCACACTACTGCACTCCAGCCTGGGTGACAGAGCAAGAGTCCATCTCAAAATAACAACAACAACAACAGCAATCTGACAATCTTTGCCTTTTAGTTGGGGTGCTTAGATTATTTACATGTAATGTTGTTGTTGACATGTTATGTTTTGTTTTTATTTATTTATTTTTAGAGTCAGGGTTTTGCTATGTTGCCCAGGCTGGAGTGCAGTGGCTATTCACAGGCACAGTCATAGTGCATTACAACTCAAACTTCTGGACTTAAGGTGTCCTTCTGCCTCAGCCTCTAGAGTAACTGGGAGTGCAGGTGTGCACCACCACACCACCACACTTTGCTGGTGTGTTTTGTTTCCATTTTTCTTATCTCTCTCTCTTTTTTTTTTTTTAACCTTTTTTTCTGCTTTTTCTGGCTTCTTTTGGATTAATTGAATATTTTTCTCCTTTGTTGACTTAGGAGCTGTATAACTCATTATTGTCTTATTTTGGTTGTGCTGTAGGTTTTATAGGTTATATCTTTCACTTACCCTATTCTATTCTCAAGTGATATTATACCACTTGATGTATAGAATAAAAACACTACACATCTAAATACTTACATTCATAGCATATAACACATCTA
>NW_016823697.1:0-2941 GCF_001698545.2 Rhinopithecus bieti
CATTTGCACTTCTTTTGTGATTCTTCAGTTACTTCAGGACACCTGGGTGTATACGTGCAAGTTACAGGGGATGCGATGGCTTGGCTTGGGCTCAGAGGCCTGACATTCCTGCCTTCTTATATTAATAAGAAAAATAACAAAATAGTGTTGAAGTGTTGGGGCAGCGAAAATGTTTGGGGGGGTGGTATGGAGAGAGAATGGGTGATGCTTCTCAGGGCTGCTTCAAGTGGGATTGGGGCGGCATGGGAACCTAGAGTGGGAGAGATTAAGCTGAAGGAAGATTTTGTGGTAAGCGGTGATATTATGGGGTTATTAGAAGAAACATTTGTCATATTGAATGATTGGTGATGGCCTGGATGCGGTTGTGTATGAATTGAAAAACTAAACAGAAGACACAAGGTAAGAGAAGGAGAAAAAACAGGTATTGAAGGACTAAGAATTGGGAGGACCTAGGACATCTAATTAGAGAGTGCCAAAGGAGGTCCAGCATAGCCTTGCCAGCAGAGATTGTTTATTTACTTTAAGAGGGAATTTAGAGTGGTGATTTGGAATAGCACTAGGAGATATCAGCTGTGATGGTTTGGAGAAACAGCGTAAACCAGCAGTGTAAACACGAGCAGGGCACTTATGAGTAGTTGAGAACGGTGAATAGGAGTATGACTAGAAAAAAGATAGTAGGGATGACAAGTTTTTTGGGTGCAGTCCAAGTTGGGCTGGTGTCTGGAATGAGACTGGGGCTTAATAAAAAGGAGCGTCCACATGGGAGCTCAAATGGGCTGTAACCTGTAGCATTCTGAGGACAGGCCTGAATTCTGAGAAAGGAAAGTGGTAAGAGTATTGTCTAGTCCTTTTTAAGTTGCTGACTGAGCTTGGTGAGGTGTGTTTTTAAAAGACTATTAGTCTGTTCTATCTTTCCTGAAGATTAAAGGATATAAAGGTTTCACTGAGTATGAAGAGCCTGAGAAACTGCTTGGGTGATTTGACTATTAAAGACTGGTCCGTTATCAGACTGTATAGAGGTAGGAAGGCCAAACTGAGGAGTTATGTCTGAAATGACTGCGGTGGCCTTCTCAGACCCTGTGAGAAAGGCCTCTACTTATCCAGTGAAAGTGTCTACCTAGACCAAGAGGTATTTTAGTTTTCTGACTCAGGGTATGTGAGTAAAGTCAATTTGCCAGTCCTGGGCAGGGGCAAATCCCCGAGCTTGATGTGTAGGAAAGGGAGGGGGCCTGAAGAATCCCTGAGGGATAGAATAGCAGATGGAACACTGAAAAGTGATCTCCTTGAGGATAGATTTCTAGGATGGAAAGGAAATGAGAGGTTCTAAGAGATAGTCTAGTGGTTTGTAAACTAGATGGAAGAAGTTATGAAATGACAACAGAATAAAATGGGCCGTGAGACTGGAAGGAGATATTTTCCTTGGTCAAAGAACCGTTTGCCTTGTGTGGGAAGAGATTGATAGGTGGAAGTTTCAGAGGGGAGTAGGTGGGCGTGGCCAATGTGAAGGAGGAAAACTGCCATGAGGGATAGAAGTTGGAAACGCTAGCTGCTTTTTTAGCTAACTTATCAGCTTAAGCATTGTACTGAGCAATGGTTGGGGGAAGAAAATGGATTTTGGAAGTTATGAGAACTGTAGAGAGTTGAGCATAGTTTGTGATTTTTAAGGCCTCTAACAGTATTAAAGCAGTGGCAGCTGCTGCGCACAGACATGAGGGCTAGGCTTAAACAGTAAGGTCAAGTTGTTTGGACAGAAAGGCTACAGGACACGGTCCTGGCTCTTGTGTAAGAATTCTGTCTGCACTAACCATACCTAGGAAGGATAGGAGTTGTTGTTTTGTAGAAGGGATTGGGATTTGGGAGATTAGCCGGACACTATCAGCAGGGAGAGTAAGTGTGTATTTATGAGAATTATGCCAAGATAGGTAACAGATGAGGAAGAAATTTGGGCTTGACTGAAGTAATTGGGGGCTGTCTGTAAGGCCTTGCAGCAGTACAGCCTAGGTAATTTGCTGAGTCTGATGGGTGTCAGGGTCAGTCCAAGTGAAAGCGAAGAGAGGCTGGGATGAAGGGTGTAAAGGAATAGTAAAGAAAGTATGTTTGAGATCCAGAACAGAATATGGGTTGTGCAGGGAGGTATTGAGGATAGGAGAGTATATGGGTTTGGCACTATGGGGTGGATAGGCAAGACAATTTGGTTGATAAGGTGCAAATCTTGAACTAATCTGTAAGACTTGTCCGGTTTTTGGACAGGTAAAATGGGGAAATTGTAAGGAACGTTTATAGGTTTTAAAAGCCCATGCTGTAGCAGGCGAGTGATAACTGGCTTTAATCCTTTTAAAGCGTGCTGTGGGATGGGATATTGGCATTGAGCGGTTACCCTGTGATTGAGTTTTAATGGGATAGTAATGGACATGTGATCAGTTGCCAGGAAGGGAGTGGAGGTGTCCCATACTTGTGGGTTAGGGTGGGGGGATATGAGGGGAGGATGTGAAGGAGGCTTTGAACTGGGGGCAAAGGTGGCAATGAGGTGTGGCTGCATCCTAGGAATAGTCAGGGAAGCAGATAATTTAGCAGATAAGTTAAAATGTCTCAACCTAATAAGGCAGCTGGGCAGGTGGGGATAACTAAAAAGCAGTGTATAAAAGAATGTCGTCCACCGGGCGCAGTGGCTCAAGCCTGTAATCCCCGCAGTTTGGGAGGCCGAGACAGGTGGATCACAAGGTCAGGAGATCAAGACCATCTTGGCTAACACAGTGAAACCCCGTCTCTACTAAAAAATACAAAAATCTAGCTGGGCGAGGTGGTGGGCGCCTGTAGTCCCAGCTACTCGGGAGGCTGAGGCAGGAGAATGCCATAAACCCAGGAGGCGGAGCTTGCAGTGAGCTGAGATCCGGTCACTGCACTCCAGCCTGGGTGACAGAGCAAGACTCCATCTCAAAAA
>NW_016823697.1:3067-11059 GCF_001698545.2 Rhinopithecus bieti
AAAAAAAAAAAAAAAAAAAAAAAAGAACGTTGTCCAAGTTGGCACCAGAGTTGGGGAGTTTTAAGAGGTTTTGAAGCCTGGCCGTCAATACCCACAACAGTTATGGAGGCAAGGGAAACAGGCCCTTGAAAAGAAGGTAACATGGAGTGGGTAACCTCCGTATTGATTAAGAAGGGGAAGGACTTACCCTCCATTGTAAGAGTTACCCAAAGCATCTGTGATGGTCCAGGAGGCTTCCGAGGCAATGGGGCAGCATCAGTCTTCAGCCGCTAAGCTGAGAAGATCTGGGGAGTCAGTCAGAGAGCCTTGGGCCGGAGCTCCAGGGGCTCTGGGAGTGGCTGCTGGGTGAGTTGGACAGTCCGATTTCCAGTGGGGTCCTGCACAGATGGGACACAGCTTAGGAGTAATCCCAGGCTGCGGGCATTCCTTGGCCCAGTGACCAGATTTCCAGCACTTGTAGCAAGCTTCTGGGGGAGGAGGTTCTGGAGGAACTCCTGGCAGCTGCGGTCCAGGCACTTGCAGTTTTGTGCTGGAGACGTGGCTGAGGTTTGTCTCACAGTGGAAGCAAGGAATTCCAACTCAGAAATAAGTTGCTACTTGCTGCCTCTACTCTATTATTGTACACCTTGAAGGCAAGGTTCATTAAGTCCTGTTGTGGGGTTTGAGGGCTGGAATTTAATTTTTGGAGCTTTATTTAATGTCAGGAGCAGACTGGGTAATAAAATAAAATGCATACTGAGAATAAGATGGCCTTTTGACCTTTCAGGGTCTAGGGCTGAAAAGTGTCTCAGGGTTGAAAACTGTCTCAGGGTTGCTGCTAAGCGGGCCATAAACTGGGCTGGGTTTTTCATATTTGATGAAAAAGAGCCTAAACGCTAACTGATTTGTGAGAGGTCAGATAAAGAAAAAGGAACATTAACCTTGACTACGCCTTTAGCTTTAGCCACTTTTTAAAGAGGAAATTGCTGGGCAGGTGGGGGAGGGCTAGTCTCGGAATGAAACTGTAAGCCAGACCGGGTGTGAGGAGGGGAGGTGATAAAAGGATTATAGGATGGGGGAGTGAAGGCTGAGGAAAAATTGAGACTTGGCTTGGCCTGGCAAGGAGGGGAGAAGTCAGATGGGTCTGTAGAAAAGGAAGATTAGAAAGACTCAGCAACGCTTGGGGTTGGGACTGAGGGGACAGGTGGGAGGGAAAGAAGGAAGATGTGGGATGAGTTGCATTGGGAAGAGAGACTAGGGAGGATGGATGTGTAAACGAATGCCTGGACGTCAGGCACCTCAGACCATTTGCCCATTTTATGACAAGAATTATTTAGGTCTTGTAGGATGGAGAAATTGAAAGTGCTGTTTTCTGGCTATTTGGAACTACTGTCAAGTTTGTATTGGAGTTAAGCAGCATTGTAGAAGAAAATAAGGCGTTTAGATTTTAGGTCAGGTGTGAGTTGAAGAGGTTTTAAGTTCTTGAGAACACAGGCTAAGGGAGAAGAAGAAGGAATGGAGACAGTAGAGATACGGAGAGAAGGAGTTTGGGGTTCTTGCCCTCCGGAAAAGCGGGAAAGGAGTTGGGGTGTGAAAGTAAGGCATTGGAGCACAAAAATAAGAGGTAGGGGTGCAAAAATAAGGTTGGGGCACAAAAATAAGAGGTTGGGGGCACAAAAATAAGAGGTCAGGGTTCTTGCCCCTCCCCTAGAAAAGCAGAGAAGGGGTAGAAACAGGGAGAGAAGGGGTCGGGGTGCTTGCCCCTCCCCCAGAAAAGCAGAGAAGGGATAGAGACAGGGAGAGAAGGGGTCAGGGTGCTTGTCCCTCCCCCAGAAAAGCAGAAAAGGGGTAGAGACAGGGAGAGAAGGGGTTGGGGTGCTTGCCACTCCCCCAGAAAAGCGGGACTTGCTGCTAAAGGTCAAGAATCAAGGCAGGCGTCCCTACAGTGTGGTCAGACACCTCTGAAATGTGGGTGAGTAATGAGAGAGGTGTCCCTGCAATGATTAAACACCAATGGAAGGCTGCCTTCCCCAGTCCGTGACCAGTGCCAGTGTTATGGGTCCACGGATAAAACATGTCTCCTTTGTCTCTACCAGAAAATGAAAGGAATTGAAATTAAGAGAAGGGAGAGTTTGAAAGGTGGCACCAAGATTGAAAGGAGAAAGAGGTCAAGGGATAGTAAGAGAGTTTGGAGAAGAGAGTAAAAAGAGACCTTTTACCCAATTTAAAATTGGTGAGATGTTCCTTGGGCTGGTCGGTCTGAGGACCAGAGGTGTTAGGTGGATCTCTCTCACGGAGCAAAGAGCAGGAGGATAAGGGATTGATCTCCCAAGGGAGGTCTCCCGATCTGAGTCATGACACCAAAATGTCATGTGTGTCCATGTGAAGAGACCACCAAACAGGCTTTGTGTGAGCAATAAAGCTTTTTAATCACCTGGGTGCAGGTGGGCTGAGTCCGAAAAGAGAGTCAGCAAAGGGAGATAAGGGTGGGGCCGTTTTATAGGATTTGGGTAGGTAAAGGAAAATTATAGTCAAAGGGGTTTTTTTCTCTGGCGGGCAGGAGTGGGGGTCACAAGGTGCTCAGTGGGGGAGATTTTTGAGCCAGGATGAGCCAGGAAAAGGAATTTCACAAGATAATGTCATCGTTTAAGGCAAGGATTGGCCATTTTCACTTCTTTTGTGGTGGAATGTCATCAGTTAAGGCGGGGCAGGGCATTTGCACTTCTTTTGTGATTCTTCAGTTACTTCAGGCCATCTGGGCATATACGTGCAAGTTACAGGGGATGCGATGGCTTGTCTTGGGCTCAGAGGCCTGACACATTCCTCTGTTATTCATTCCCTTAACTAGACACAGTGGGAATTCTCTTTTGCTTTTCCTCTTACTCATTTTATTTTCTCAACCAACAATGCCCTTACCCTACCATCTTCATCTATCAAAACCCTATCTAGCTTCAAAGACATTTAAAATTCTTTTCAGTTATATATTTTCCTTTATTGTGACTATAGAGGACTTTATTTCAAATCTTACCATTACATTTATCATGTTACCTATTATCATTTGTGTGCACCCTTGTATCTTCCCTGATCACTCATTCATTCATTGAATCATTTTTTATTCATCACATAATCTTCTCAAACTATGCAATCTAAAATAGTCCCCCAACCAGTCCTTCTTCAACACATCACCCAGTTATTTTTCATGTAACTTATTATCTCCATTTGCCTTATTTATTTATATGACAATTGAATCTACCTTCATATAACCTCCACCCTTCTTAGACTATAAGCTCTGTGGAGTAGGAATCTTTCTTGTCTTATTTACTTAGTATTCATGGTACCTAGAACAATACATGGCAGAGAGGAGGACACTTAAAATGTATTTATTCAATAGGTGCTTAAATGCATGAGTGAACAAATGAATACAAATGGAGCAAAAAGTAAAAATGTGAATGAAAAAATAAAGGTTAATTTGTGAGAATGAATAAAATTACTGCAGGAGAGGAATATTAAAAAGTGCACTCACTCCTTCATATCATTGTGTATTAAACCCACACTATTAGGTAAAATTATAATGTGCAGTTTTTTTCTCTTCTGCTGAACAGAAAAATGAAGCATCTTGGGAATTTCATATTACTTATTTCATCTACTTTCTTTCCTCCTTGTCAGAATAAAATAAGAATTAATCCACTGGCTTAAATCTTCCCAACAGGATGGTAATAATAAAAGTTTTACAAACATTTCTTCTAATTCCTTGATTTAATAGAAATTAGATATTACAGTAACTATCTAAGTAGACTACCTAGCTCCATGTTTTCCTCTCTCTTTGAGTCCCCAAACTGTATATTTTTCCTCTTTCTGCTTCTTTGGGTACCTCTTAACATCCCTCAAGTCAGGTGAACTAGGTCCAGAAATTCATAGATGCTATACTCTTACTATTATCAAGTCAAAGACCATAAAGAGATCTTTCTTCAAAATAGAGTCTTTTTCTTTCTTTTTGTGTTTATATAAAAAACTCAATGCCAACAGAACAACCCTACCCTAATGGCCACAAGACCTGATCATAAGAATGAAATGGTCAATTCACAACAGAAAGCAAATTTTCACTAATAATAGAGCCTGTTAGAAATCAGCACTTCTTCTCACCTCCAGCCTTAGGTATCAGCTTGAGTGATGATTAGGAACACTAGCTCTGAAGAAAGACTGCTTGGTGGGGTCCTGCCTCTGTCCTCTCCCTGCTGAGGATGTTATATAACCTCTCCATGCCTCAGGTTTCTCATTTTTAAAATGGAGATAATAATGGCACTTCATAGCATGTTGTGGGGACTAAATGTATAAATACTTATACAGGAGAGAGAAGTTGGCATATGGTTATAGTTATTTGGGTCCCAAGTTATCTTGGGACCTCAAGATGAGAGGAATTTGCCCAACTCATAGGTATTTGGGGTACAAACCCGTGGCTTGGCTCGGCTTTTGAAAAGTCTTATCTGAGATTCTTCATGGAACAGAGTTCTATCAAAGCCAATTTAAAAAGCCAAAGCAAAAAATAATTATTCTTGCTGCACTTCATGCAAATAATCAGGCCAAGTACAGTAAGACTAAAGTTTATTTTGTAAACAAATCTGTTCTATCATGATTTGTTTTAATAAAACAGGGGTTGCAGAGAGGAAAATATGCTTCAAAAGAAAAACCATGACACACTGTTGTTAACGTTTCTTGAGGTTTGTTCTGCAGTTTAGGCTAAATTCTAAATTCTTTGTGGGTTAGAAGTCCCCAGACTAATGCTTTCAAATCTTTGCTTTTAAAATCAGGAATTGTACTCCTCATCCTAGGACTTGTTATTTACCTTACAGTAGGCTGTTCACTTAAATACTGTAGTAAAACTGTAGATGAGTTTACTAATGTTTTTGCCATGGAACCCTTGGAAGCTCAACCAGGCCTACAGGAGTACACTCAGACAGTTGCAAGGTGGTTCCGCTCTTCTTACCTTGGGGATTACTCCCATTCCTACTATATTTCCTGTCAGCAGGAAGAATCCAGAGCAATTCATGGCCTTTACCTGTCTTCATACCTTACATCTTAAGATTAAGGCATTATAAAACCCAAAGGGAGGGATCGAAACTGCCTTTGCCAATTATGACTGACACAGTGAAGATCTAACTGACTCCATCTTCCTTCTAACCTCCAACCTGTCCTTGTTCATTCCTGGGTGTAGGCTGAACTAACTTTGGGAGAAACTTAGTTTATAGTTTATACTTTAAACAAAGACAGTAACAGCCCTTTCCCAAAGCTGACCTCCTTCTTGCCTGGGGACTAGATTGCCTTTGTAGGATGAACATTACAAGATTAGTAATTATGGTTTAGGATTCATGCAGCTGGAGGTTACAAGATTCTGACCCTTCCTAAAGTGTTCCTAAGATCAATGCTTGAGACATTTTGCAGACCCTGAACTTGATGGATCAGCTGGAATCACCCAGATCAATAAACTGGCTCATCTAATCTTGTCTTCCCCACCCAGGAACTGACTCAGCACAAGAAGACAGCTTCGACTCTCTACGATTTCAACCCTGACCAATCAGCATTCTTGGCTCACTGGCTTCCCCCAACCCACTAACTTATCCTTAAAATCTCTGCTCCCTGAATGCTTGGGGAAACTGATTTGAGTAATAATAAAACTCTGGTCTCCCGCACAGCTGGCTATTTGTTAATTACTCTTTCTCTGTTGTAATTCCCCTGTCTTGATAAATTTGCTCTGTCTAGGCAGTGGGCAAGGTGAACCACTTGAGCAGTTAAAAATTTGGGGGCTCGCCTGGGATTGTCCTTGTGGCTACCTGTCTATGGTTCAATGGCCCCCCTTCAGTGATGGATCCAGAAGCAGCCAAAGTGGCCGCTTTATTCTCTTGGACTGGGGGCTGACCCTGGTACTCTCTCTACTTGTGGGTTGCTGCCACTCAATATGCATGAATTTAATTGCAATGGAGAAATAGTCATGGGGAGATATCCCTGAATTGTAGCCCTATCACAGGGTATCTGTCTGTAGCCCCATGGTAGGGTGTCTGTCTATAGCCCCAGTGTAGGGTGCCTGGAGTGATGAGTATCCTAGGCACTGCCAATGCCTCCTTCCTTTTCCCGACTGGTTCTGTAGCCCTATGGTGGTGTGTCTGCAGCTCCATTGGGGGGTGCCTGTTTGTAGCTCTACCACGGTGTGTCTGTGTCTGTAGCCCCATTGCAGGGTATCTGTTCAGCTCCTGTGGGGTCTCAGTTAGTTCTTTCTAACTAGTAGGAAAGGTCCTCGTTTCAGAGACTTCTCTTCAGTCAGGAAGATTTCTAGGAGGATTCTCAGATGGAGATTAGGAAGATAGTTTGGCAGAGACACTCTTGGAGTTCTTGGTAAGGGATCTGATTTGGAAGACTTTCTGTCCATGTGTGTTTGTGTGGGAGGGATCTCAAAGGGGGTTGCTGATGGAAGTCCAGCAGGCCTAACTCAGAGAAACCTCCCTATTTGTCTGGTCAAATTCGATGAGCCCTAAAGAAAGCTCAACAGGCTTGCCTCTTGGGGTGACTATCTGCTCTTCGCCTTGCCAGAGACCCCATTGTGAATTACCATTTGGAGGTTGTCCCATCCCACCTGGAATGAATCAAAGACAACAGGGACCAACAGGGAAAAGTTTGACCTTTGCCAGGCTGATACTGGGTGCTGAACGAGGTGACTAATACTTGTTTTGTTATGGGTGTTTTGCTGGGATGGAAAATGTTAATTTGGTTCCCCATGCAGCCTGTTGGGCAGCATCTTCCAAATTATGAATCTTGCCTATGATTCCGTGAAACAGGAAAGCGTGATTTTCTCTTGTAAAGTGGCTTGAACCCCACAGCTATAGCACAAGCAAGCTGGGTGATCAGAAGCTGCTCCATTCTTCTGGAAGCTGCGGAGAAAGGGAGCCCAGAAACCCGGTATGCCAGCAAAAAAGGTTAAGAAATTCTTACCAGCCAAGTTCTGGTCTCTCTCTTTCCCTGTCCGGGTAAATTGTAAACATCACTATTTGTCTCTCTGCAAGGGTTTGATTACTAGAAAAAGGATTTGGCAGGGCACGGTGGCTCACGCCTGTAATCCCAGCACTTTGGAAGGCCAAGGCAGGTGGATCACAGGTCAAGAGATTGAGACCATCCTGGCCAACATAGTGAAACCCTGTCTCCACAAAAATTAGCCGGGCATGGTGGTGTGCATCTGTAGTCCCAGCTACTTGGGAGGCTGAGACAGGAGAATTGCTCGAACCTGGGAGGCAGAATTTGTAGTGAACCAAGATCATGCCACTGAACTCCAGCCTGGTGACAGAGCAAAACTCTGTCAAAAGAAAGAAAGAAAGAAAGAAAGAAAGAAAGAAAGAAAGAAAGAAAGAAAGAAAGAAAGAAAGAAAGAAAGAGAAAGAAAGAAAGAAAGAAAGAAAGAAAGAAAGAAAGAAAGAAAGAAAGAAAGAAAGAAAGAAAGCAAAAGGATTTGTGAGGCTAGTCTTAGGCAGTAGCAAATCTGGTAGCAAAACACAGAAAGAGTTTGTCTTTCTGTGTTCTGTAATGGAGAAAGGAGTATCACAGGATAAATTGTGTATTTAGAACCCCTATAGGCTCCCTTTTCAAGTCAGTCTGACAGACTGGACAGTTAAAAACTTTGCTACAGGTCCCTGAAACCAATACTGTAGGAAATTTCTCCATCTTGTTTTGTGTCCTTAAGAGCTTAACCTTGGCTGGGCATGGTGACTCAAGTCTTTAATCACAGCTCTTTGGGAGGCTGAGGTGGGGGTGAATCACCTGATGTCAGGAGTTTGAGACCAGCCTGACCAACATGGAGAAATGCTATCTCTACTAAAAATACAAAAAATTAGCCGGTCATTGTTTCACATGCCTGTAATCCCAGCTACTCGGGAGGTTGAGGCAGGAGGACGGCTTGAACCCAGGAAGCAGAGGTTGTGGTGAGCTGAGATGACGCCATTGCACTCTAGCCTGGGCAACAGGAGCAAAACT
>NW_016823697.1:11697-13667 GCF_001698545.2 Rhinopithecus bieti
AAGAAGAAGAGGAAGAAGAAGAAGAAGAAGGAGGAGGAGGAGGAACAGAAACTTCTTACCATCTCTTTGAGACACTTATATATCCATGGTTAAGTTATAACCTTAGTTAAAACTTATTAATTTCATGTGTGAAATTACCTGTGGTAGAATTCAAAAGCCAAAAATATTGGCTGCTAGGTGTGGCTAAAGTTGGGTAATAAAATAATTTTAAAGAATTTTTTAAGAGCACTATAGTTAAAAGTCAGCTTAATTAATAGTGAATAAACAAGCTATAGGTATATTTAAAAGGCCTTTATATTTTTCTCTTCTTGGAACTTGTTTTTCTGGAAAAAGGTTTTTTCTTCTCAGTCTACTGAATTATTTTTCTCCATTTTGTTTTTTGTCTTTCCACTCTTAATGCACAGATGAGCAGCCCTAAGAGAACTTCTGGTATCCTGGGACTCATTGGGAAAAACAGAGGAGGCACAACAGGCCCTGCTTTGGAAAAAAAACCTCTGTTTTCCTCTGGAAACCCCAGGAATTAAAAGTGAATAGATCATTCTCAAAATCAAAGGCTCTGTTCAGTTTTGCATTATGTAATCTGAAGGTTTTGAGTTTTGGGGGTATCAGAAATTACTTTGCATTATGAGAGAGCTTTGGTGTGTAATAACTAGGTAGGAAATAAACTTTAAGAGATGGCTATAGTAGTTATGGAGGGATACTTGACTCTTTGCACACCAGATCAGAGAAGCATGCTCTTGGCCACCTGGAAGATAAGGAAACATCCTCACCCCACACTGGGGGATGAGACTCCCATGAGGGATGGGCTGATTACAAAATGGGCTGATTGGCTTTGGGTTGACTTGCAATAAAATGCAGTCAGTAAAAGCACTACACTGTCTTCTCCTGTAGTATTTCCCTTCTTTGGGGGGTCCAGGATCTGGTATAAAATGGCACCCTTAATTTTGCGGATCCGTCTTTGCCTTCAGCTGCTTATTTGCCACTTATTTGGCCTTAGAAATGCATGCTTTCCTGGCCCTGTTCCTCCAAGGGCTCCACCCTGAAGCCAGTAATCCAATTAAGAAACTGGCAGATGAAAAATCTCACAAGTGTCAAATCTTATCTGTCTGTATTTATATGTGTTGTGTGTGTGTGTGTGATGTTTATATATAAAAGAACTCTGATTAATTGGCTTAGAAAAATAAGTGCTTAATCACTTATTTTAGCTCACCCCTATAATACCAGCAATTTGGGAGCCTGAGGTGGGTGGATCACCTGAGGTCATGAGTTCGAGACCAACCTGACCAACATGAAGAAACACTGTCTCTACTAAAAATACAAAATTAGCCGGCATGGTGGCGCATACCTGTAATCCCAGCTACTCAGAAGGCTGAGGCAGGAGAATTGCTTGAACCTGGGAGGCGGAGATTCAGGTGAGCCAAGATCACACCACTGCACTCCAGCCTGGGCAACAAGAGCAAAACTCCATCGCAAAATTTAAAAAAAAGAAAAGAAAAAGAGAAAAGAAAAGAAAAATAAGTGCTTAAATCAAATATTTTCGCAGAAGAAATAGAAACTTTAATGCCTTTGTTCGTGTGACTTTAGTACTTTTTTGGAAATAAAGGCAGTTTTACAGATTATTGGTAAAATAAAATGTCTTGAAAATGTAGACATTTGGTTTAAATTAAGGTCAGATATCAGATTTGATAAATGCTTTAAAGTCAAAATGTTTCTTTGACTTTTGAAAACTGTTCTATTTGCCTACTTTGGAGCATTAGATTATAGATAAGGTCTGTGGACAAATAGAGAGCCATGCCTGCCAGCTGTACTAAAAAGAGTCAGATCTTGTCTTCA
This sequence comes from Rhinopithecus bieti, assembly GCF_001698545.2. Lineage (NCBI taxonomy): Eukaryota > Metazoa > Chordata > Mammalia > Primates > Cercopithecidae > Rhinopithecus > Rhinopithecus bieti. The sequence goes on from NW_016823697.1 coordinate 13,531, forward strand.
TTTTCTGTCTGATGTCCTAGACTCCACCCCTCGTATACAATTAAAATAGTTTACTTATCAGGTTTTTCACTAAAAATAAAAGTTGCTAAGAGTTAGTATTGTAACATGTAGTTGAGACTACTGGGAAAACAGATTTT
>NW_016823697.1:16698-18682 GCF_001698545.2 Rhinopithecus bieti
ATTTCTTCTAGGTTTTCTGGTTTATTTGCATAGAGGTGTTTATAGTATTCTCTGATGGTAGTTTGTATTTCTGTGGGGTTGGTGGTGATATCCCCTTTATCACTTTTTATTGTGTCTATTTGATTCTTCTCTCTTTTCTTCTTTATTAGTCTTGCTAGCAGTCTATCAATTTTGTTGATCTTTTCAAAAAACCAGCTCCTGGATTCATTGATTTTTGGAGGGTTTTTTGTGTCTCTATCTCCTTCAGTTCTGCTCTGATCTTAGTTATTTCTTGCCTTCTGCTAGCTTTTGAATGTGTTTGCCCTTGCTTCTCCTGTTATGGTTTTCATCTCTATCAGTTCTTTTAAGGACTTCTCTACATTGGTTTTTCTAGTTAGCCATTTGTCAAATCTTTTTTCAAGGTTTTTAGTTTCTTTGTGCTGGTTATGTAGTTCCTCCTTTAGCTCTGAGAAGTGTGATCAACTGAAGCTTTCTTCTCTCAACTTGTCAAAGTCACTCTCCGTCCCACTTTGTTCCATTGCTGGTGATGAGCTGCGTTCCTTTGGAGGGGGAGATGCGCTCTGATTGTTTGAATTTCCAGCTTTCTGCACTGCTTTTTCCCCATCTTTGTGGTTTTCTCTGACTTTGGTCTTTGATCACGGTGACGTACTGATGGGGTTTTGGTGTGGGTGTCCTTTCTGTTTGTTATTTTTCCTTCTACCAGTCAGGACCCTCAGCTGTAGGTCTGTTGGAGTTTGCTTGAGGTCCACTCCAGACCCTGTTTGCCTGGGTATCAGCAGCAGAGGCTGCAGAAGATAGAATATTGCTGAACAGCAAGTGATGCTGTCTGATTCTTGCTCTGGAAGCTTCGTCTCAGGGGTGTAGCCAGCCATATGAGGTGTTAGGTGTCGGTCTGCATCTAGTGGGGGATGTCTCCCTTTTAGGCTACTCAGGGGTCAGGGACCCACTTGAACAGGCAGACTGTCCATTCTCAGATCTCAACCTCCATGCTGGGAGATCCACTGCTCTCTTCAAAGCTGTCAGACAGGCACATTTACCTCTGCTGAGGTTTCTGCTGCTTTTTGTTTAGCTATGCCCTGTCCCCAGAGGTGGAGTCTACAGAGGAAAGCAGGCCTCCTTGAGCTGCTCCACCCAATTCAAGCTTCCCAGTAGCTTTGTTTACCTACTTAAGCCTCAGCAATGGTGGGCACCACTCCCCCAGGCTCGCTGCCACCTTGCAGTTAGATCTCAGACTGCTGTGCTAGCAATGAGGGAGGCTCTGTGGGCATGGGACCCTGTGGGCTAGGTGTGGGATATAATCTCCTGGTGTGCCATTTGCTAAGACCCTTGGTAAAGTGCAGTATTAGGGTGGGAATTACCATATTTTCAGGTGTTGTGTGTCTGAATTTCCTTTGGCTAAGAAAAGGAATCCCCTTCCCCCTTGCACTTCCCAGGTGAGGCGATGCCTCACCCTGCTGCAGCTCTCGCTGGTCGAGCTGCACCCACGGACCAGCACCAACTGTCCAATACGCCCCAGTGAGATGAACCCAGTACCTCAGTTGAAAATGCAGAAATAATCTGTCTTCTGTGTCACTCATGCTGGGAGCTGGAGGATGGAGCTATTCCTATTTGGCCATCTTGGGCACGCCCCTGGGAAACAGTTTTACATATAAGGTATGTAGGAAATGTGTTTTTGGTAAAAGATTATAAGAAGGCATGGGAATATGGCTTTTGATAAAGGGAAAGTAATTTTGTCCAGTTCAGAGGGTTTTTAAGATTGTCTTAACCTACAAGAGTAACAGAACAAAACTGAAGGTTTCAGCAAAGTGAAAAGGGTTTGTAAAGGGTTAATCTTATAAAAAAAATTCTGTGGGGGGCGGAGCAAGATGGCCGAATAGGAACAGCTCCAGTCTCCAACTCCCAGCGCGAGCGACACAGAAGACCAGTGATTTCTGCATTTTCAACTGAGGTACTGGGGTCATCTCACTAGGGAGTGCCGGACAAT
>NW_016823697.1:20599-32360 GCF_001698545.2 Rhinopithecus bieti
TCCTTTGTAGGGACATGGATGCAGCTGGAAACCATCATTCTTAGCAAACTATCACAAGAACAGAAAACCAAACACCGCATGTTCTCACTCATAGGTGGGAACTGAACAATGAGGAAACTTGGACTCAGGAAGGGGAACATCACACACTGGGGCCTATCATGGGGAGCGGGGAGGAGGGAGGGATTGCATTGGGGAGTTATACATGATATAAATGATGAATTGATGGGTGCTGACGAGTTGATGGGTGCAGCACACCAACATGGCACAAGTATACATATGTAACAAACCTGCACATTATGCACATGTACCCTAGAACTTAAAGTATAATAATAAAAAATAAATAAATAAACAGCAGGCATATACAATAAAAAAAAAAAAGAGATTCTGTGGGTATAAATGAATTGGCTAAGATTTTAAAGAAATTATTTAGTTTTTTTCTGTAGGTTAAACATTAAAATGATACTGTTATGGGGCCAGAATCTTGGCACACATGTCCAAATAATGGGGTTTTCTTACAAAATTGATCTGCTGTTTGATGGAAAATTGTAAAGGGTTCTAAAAGTTTATGAAAACCTTACCTTATGGTAAAACATAAAACTGGATGGAGAGACAAAATTTTGTTTAAGAAACTAGCCTTACATTAAAAATACACTAATGCAAAATTAAAGTTGGTTTTCTGTTTTGAAGATGATTTTTTATGTAATGTTAAAGGATAATGAAAGACTTTTGTTTTCTCCTTTGGGTAAATGGCAGAGAAAAAAAGGGAGAAGAGAGAAGAGACAAATGTAATTAGCCTCATGCTATCTTTATTGGTTCTTGTTTGGAAAGCTAAGTCTCCTATCAATCAGAGTAAAAGTTTTCTTTTTTTAAAAAAAATGATGGAGTCATCATTTTGGCCAAATTAATGACTTATTGTGAACTAGGATTCTATTTTGTGATATCCAGTATTTTGAACCTTTGATATTTGACAAACTTTCCAAAATTAAATTGTAAAATATGTCTCTTTCTAACCTAATATTTTAGATATCACATCCTCTGAAGTCCAAAAATGACATTTGGCTTATTTGGTACAAAAACCATACAGGAAACATTATCTAATATGAAATAATGTTTGGTTTTCTTTGGTCTATATTTGTGTAAATGTTTTATTGGTATACATTCCAAAATTATGTAAAGCTGCTGTAATTCTAATATGACTTAGTATATGTTACCAGTAATAATCATAAGTATTATGTTAAATGACTGTGTGCCACAGAGGTAAATTGCCTTGTCAATTGTGTCTTTAACTGTGGCTCCCCTAAAATTTTTTTTATCCACAGACAATTGTTGTCTCACTTCAGTCCTCTTTTAAAAATGATCTTATAATCAGCTATAAAATTTAACAGATGCTTTTAAATGCAGGTTTCTGATTAATAACTGTGGGAGATTATGACATTAAAATAGAAAAAAAACTTTCAAATAGAAAAGTGAATGGTGTTTGGTTTTCTTTGGACTGTATTTGTATAAATATGTTATTGGTATGTATTCCAAAATTATGGAAAACTTCTATAATGTTGATATAATTTAATGTATATTACCAATAATTATAATTGTTATATAAAATGGTTGTATGCCACAGAAGTAACCAAAATTCCTAGTCAACTGTACCTTTAATAGTGGCTAGAGGCTTTTGTCATCCACAGACGTTTTGTCTTGCTTTGATCCTTTTCACAAGGCAGTTTATAATTTGATATAGGACTCTGAGTGCAGGTCTCACATAATTTTAAAAGTTGTGCTATTGGAATGGAGGGAAAAAACAAACTTCTAGGACTCTCATGGAGCACTAACGCGTTAAACATTGCTAAACCTTTTGTTTTCAGAGTCAAGAGAGCATATTTATTTAGAGCTATTTGAAACTTTTAACAAGTGAGTAAAACATACTTCTGTGAAAAAAATTTAGATCATATTTGTTCCTCTTTACCTGATTTCTCCAGAATTTGGAAACTATTTGTGAGCATTCTCAATTTATGGCAGTATCGCTAATTGCATAAGTACAATAAGAATCTGTTTTCTTTTGTAACAGGGCACAATTGGAGAAATTGGTTATTTTACCAAGGCTTTGAATGGAATGGTATACTTCCTTCAAAGAATCAAAGTTGACTTACAGAGCCAATTAAAGCCTGTTGTGGCATCCGACCACATACCTTATCCAAACAGAGTCTCTGTACAAGGTTCCTGACCTGTGGTAAGTAAAGAATGTCACTTTCTAACAGGCCCAGGAACCCCAAGGTATCTTGGGACCTCAGGAGGAGAGGAATTTATCTAACTCAAAGGAATTTGAGGGTACAAACCCATGCCTGGTCTCAACTTTTAAAAAGTCTTATCTGAGATTCTTCATGGAAAAGAGTTCTAGTAAAGCCAATTTAAAAAGCCAAAGTGACAAATAATTATTCTTGCTGTACTTTATGCAAATAATCAGCCCAAGTACAGTAAGACTAAAATTTATTTTGGAAACAAATCAATTCTATCATCATTTGTTTTAATAAAATGGGGACTGGAGAAAATCATGCTTCAGAAGAAAACTATAGTACACTGTTGTTAGTTGTTCTTGAGGTTTGTTCTCCAATTTAGGCTAAATTCTAAATTCTTTGTGGGTTGGAAGTCCCCAGACTGATGCTTTCAAATCTTTAGTTTTAAAATTGGGAATTGTAACCCTCATCCCAAGACTCATTATTTACCTTACAGTAGGCTGTTCACTTAAACACTGTAGTAAAACTATAGATGAGAGTACTAATGTTTTGGCCATGCAAGCCTTGGAAGCTCAACCAGGCCAGCATGAGTACACTCAGACAATTGCAAAGTGGTTACACTCTTCTCACCTTGGGGTTTACTCCCATTCCAACCACATCCCCTATAGCAGGAAAAAGCAAGAGTGATTGGCAGCCTTTTCCTGTCTTCATAACTTACAGCTTAAGATTAAGGTGTTATAAAACCCAAAGAGAGCGATTGAAACTGTCTTTGCAAAATTATGACTGAGATGGTGAAAGAGATTTAACTTAACTGACTCCTTGCTTCTAACCTCCAAGCTGTCCTTGTTCATTCCTGGGTGTAGGAACTCTCTATGATTTCATCCCTGACCAATCAGAACTCTTGGCTCACTGGCTTCCCCCCGCCCATGAAATTATCCTTAAAAACTCTGCTCCCTGAGTGCTTGGGGAGACTGATTTGAGTAACAATAAAACTCCGTGGGAGGCTGAGGCAGGAAAATGGCATGAACCCGGCAGGCGGAGCTTGCAGTGAGCTGACATCGCACCACTGCACTCCAGCCTGGGCAACAGTGCAAGACTCTGTCTCAAAAATAAATAAATAAATAAATAAATAAATAAATAAATAAATAACCTCCAGTCTCCTGTACAGCTGGCTCTGCATGAATTACTCTTTCTCTATTGCAATTCCCCTGTCTTAATGAATTGGCTCTGTCTAGGCAATGGGAAAGGTGAACTCCTTGGGTGGCTATATCATTGAAGAGAGAAGGATAATTTTGTAGGAGAGGTAGTCCTTTTGGGTTAAAAGACCCCAATTATGAGTTGATAGAGGATACTGAACTAGTGCTCATTATCTGATGCATAGTAGTTACTTAAGATATGCTTGTGAAATAAGTAACAGAATGACTGAATGAATCCATAAATTAAGTATTAACAAAATAAAGGGAAAAGGAGATAGGCACATGCCAATAATAAAATTGCTTTCTTTGCAATTGGGTCAAGGTTCCAAATGTCCGATGGCATGTTGCTGAAATTGTATGAACTTTCTGTCTTTGCAATGGATCCTACTGGTTACTAAAGCCTGGATTGTATGTAAAATAATATGTCCAAAAAGCTGAAACATGAAATTATTCTCAATTCAGTTTCTCTAGACCCAAATTTGCTGGTGTTCCTATACAATTTTAATGTGTCCACTTCATGCTTATATCTTTTGTACAATCCCCACAAAGGAAAAGGACATAAGAGAGAAAGAGACTTGGAAAAAAATGAGTAATAAATAGAAAGATAAGGAAAGGAAAGAGAGATGGTAATTTCTACTGCAGTAGCAATAGAAATTAAGCTTAGAGAGGAGAGGAGTAATTCTGGAGACCTATGACCTATGACCAAGGGTCCAAATGTCACACTGACTCCCCTCATCTGTGTCTCATCTTCTCAGGTGAATTTCCATGTTCTTGGGGAACTCTGAGCAGGTGAATATTCAAAATTCTTTGTCCTTATAATGGGATGGAAAATTGGGTTTTATCACAATCTTTCACTGATATTTTGACTTAATATGATAAGTTAAAAACTATACTGATCATACCTATCTGACAAAATTCCAATCACGTGTGATCCTAATCACTGGTTCTCTTCATATCTGGAAAAGAGCAGCTGAGTGCTGCTAGAGCAACTCACTCTTTGAGGTGAAATGTTCACTATAAATTCATGATGATCAACTTCAAAATAGTTGTCAGCACCATTCAGCAATCCTCCTGTATTTCTTTAGTTCTCTCACCATTCCACTCTGTACACTGGTCTCAAACTTTTCCTGCTCTCTGAAAAAGCCCAGTCCTCCCTCCCTTCTTTTCTCACAGGTGATCATTGGTTGACCCTTTACATTTCTGCCACCAAACATAAAAACTTACCCTTATCCTCATTCATTCTGTACTTACCCTTATCATCATTCATTCTATACTTTGTCCCTTTTCATCAACACAGCACTGCCTCTTTTCCTACCTAACTCAGTCATCCCTAGAAATCATCCATGACACCTCCTCATCCTTCATACTCCACAACCAATTCACCACCAAATCCTGTTCATTGTGACCTCTAAGTAACAGCCCTTGAATAAGTCCTCTTCTCTCCATCACCATTATTATCAAGGTTCAAGAATAACTGTTTTCTCCGACCTGGACTATTGCCATTGCTTTCTAACTAATCTCTCTACATCCATTCAATAACTCTACCAACTTGTTTTTTATTTATTTATTTTTTTAAGCCAGAGTCTTGCTCTGTCACCCAGGCTGGAGCGCAGTGGCACGATCTCAGCTTGCTGTAACCTCTGCTTCCCAGGCTCAAGCAATTCTCTTGCCTCAGCCTCCCAAGTAGCTGGGACTACAGGTGTATGCCACCACACCTATCTAATTTTTTGTAAATTTAATAGAGATGGGTTTCACCATGTTAGCCAGGATGGTCTTGATCTCCAGACCTCGTGATCTGCCCGCCTTGGCCTCCTAAAGTGCTGGGATTACAGGCGTGAGCCACCGTGCCTGGCAATTTATTCTTTAAATTTTCTTAGATATTTTTAAATGTTATATTACACATATAGTGAAAACTTCAAAAAACAGAAACATCTAGCTCAATGCATTATCACAAATCCTGTTTAACCACCACCCAGGTTAAGAAAGAGCATTTGCCAACACTGCAGAGGCTCCCCCATGCTGCTTTCCTTTCAATTACTAGCCCTTCCCACTCCTAGTGTCATCACTATCTTGTCTTCTAACACCACATTAGTTTTGCCTGCTTTTAACTTTATACAGATAGGATCACATTGTTTACATCTTTCTGTCTGTAATCTTTTACTTAATGTTACGTGCATGAAATTCATTCATGTTGTAGTGTGTACTTGTTTGTTCATTCTCATATTACATGGTAATACTTTTACAGCACAATGTATTTATTCACTCTAATCTTGATAATCCTTTGATCTTGTTATAGTTTAGGGCTACTAAGAGAAGCATACTGCTGTGAACATTTTATCCATGTCACGTACTGCACATGTGCACCCATTTCTCTTGAGCCTATCCATTCCAGTCGCAGTAGCCAGTGACCTTTTCCCAATACAAATCTAATCCTGTGATTGTTCTCTCAATTACTTTTCATAACTCTTGGGAAAGACTAAAATCTTTAACTTTGTCCATAGCCCCTACAGAATCTTAATTTCCTTCTTTCCAAGCCTCTTCTTGACCCACACTTTCTTTCCTATCCTGAAATGGGAGATGCTCCTCACATTGCAGAGTCTTTCATAGGTCATTACTGTTGCCTGGAAAGCTGCCCCCTCACCAACTTTACTCATTTTTTTCTTCAGATTGCAGTTCTTTCTTCAAGTCTACAGGGAATTTTCCTCAAACTCTCTTTTCCAGTTTAATTCTCATAACAGCACTGTCTTCTTTACATCATTTATATCACAGATGTAATTTTACTTTTCTTTGACTAACATCTATTAGGTTGGCGCAAAAGTAATTACAGTTTTGTTATTACTCTTTAATATATCCAGTCTCCCATTTCTATTTACACTAGATCATCGGTTTCATGCAGACAAGTACTATGGGATTTGTTTGTTTGGCTCTAGATTTTTTCCTAGCCTTTTGCTTGGTTCATAGTAGGAACTCAAGAAATATTTGTTCAATTGTTTATGAAAAGAGTCAAACTCTGTAAAATATTTGAAGAGATTTATTCTGAGCCAAATATGAGTGACCATGGCCCATGACAGAGTCTTCAGGAGGTCCTGAGAACATGTGTCCAAGCTGGTTGGGGTGTAGCTTGGTTTTATACATTTTAGGGAGGCACAAGCCATCAATCAAGTAGATTTAAGAAATACATTGGTTTGGTCCTGAAAGGTGGGAAAATTTAAGGTGGTGGGGGAAGGGAAGGTGTTTAGGTAATTTAAACATTTTCTGGTTGACAATTAGTTGAGTTTGTCTAAATACCTGGGATAACAGAAAGGAAATGTTCAGGTTAAGATAAAAGATTGTGGAGACCAAGGTTCTTTTGAAGTCTCACAGTGGCTGTCCTTAGAGACCATAGATGACAAGTGTTTCCTATTTTGAACTTTAAAAAATGCTAGACTCTCAGTTAATCTCTTTAGAATTGGGAGGGCCTGGAAGAAAAATATCTAGTGCTGTCAATAGAGATTCTTTACAGATGCAATTTTTTTTCCCACAAAGCACAGCTTTGTAGGGCCATTTCAAAATATCACAAAGAAACATGTTTTGAGGTAAAATAATTTCATTTTCTTCTTTGCCAGAGTAAGATCAGAAAGTAAGTCAGGATATATAGGGTTAAATATAAGCCATCTGATGAGGAATATATGGTTTGTAGGGTATGACTCCCCAGACCCCTTAGATAGGAATTTGGGCAAGATAAGAAAAATCAGAGCTTAGTCCTCAGAATGGATGAATTAATCAAATTACTACTCTTCACTATGTGCAAGGGCTATAAGTAAGAATTAAGGTTAAATATCAGAGAATTGGTGTAGAGTCACTAAAATGTTTTCTAAGGGGATTATTAAAAACAACAACAACAGCCCTTGCTGGATGGTCAGCTGTTAGGTGGGCCAGATGACGCAGCCTGACAGACCAATTGTCTGTGAGCTCTCAGTGCACAGGAAGCCTGGAGCAATGCTCCACAGAAGCAGGGGACAGGCAATACAGTATCAGGTGAACCTGGATTTCAGTCATCACTGTTCCACTTAATCTCTGTGTGACTTTGGAAAAATTAGAAGGCAGGAAACCTTGGTGGCAAAATAAACTGGGATCTGGTTCTTGACTGTAGCTGTCAGTGTGTTATAATGCTGTCCAGTACCAACCTGGCTGCTGGAACTCCCAGTAGTAAAGTTAAATCATCAAGGCTCCCCAGCACAGACAATGGATACATTGACCTTGAGCTTAAGAAAAGCCCTCCTATGATCTCTTATAAGGCACTGCTCTTGGCATTGTGCTGTTTTTGATTAATGCCTTCTCATTATGATAGGCTCCCTCCTGCTGGTCCACTACATCAGCAAGAGTGGGGCAATTGTCGTTCCAGTCCTGCTCCTTGGCATTCTGGTGTTCCCACTGAGATTTTAACTCCTACAATAACATTCCAGATTTTGATGACTAGCACCCACCTCAGTCCTGAAGAAAAGAGTCTCAGTGGGATTGCCCCAACTTTAAGATATTGAGCAGAAACTATAGCTAAAGGGCTAAGGAATCCTGTAGTTTGCATATGTTTAACAAAACAATAACCAGGTTTTACAGGCCCATCCCAAAGATATTAACTGAGCTTACAATTAGCTAATTAGGACTTGTTCTGTTTTCCATCTTTTGGCCTTGGCAAAAGCTCCTGACAAGTTTTTCAATAGGAATAAGCATAATGGAAGAACAGAAATATTAACTATGAAAATGAGAAGTTATTCTGTAGTCAAAAGTGTTGCTGTCACCACCCTCTTTAGAGTTAAACATTTCTTTTAGTCTGCTCTGTCAATCTGTTTTTGTACCAAATCGAAGAATGCAGTATGTCTAATTTCTTACTATGAGGTAACTGATTTTTGAAATATCTAAGTATCTTATTGAAGGGTTCTTGTATCAGTTCAACACCTGAGAGTGTGCTGACATCTGTTGGCACGAGGTGGTATGGAGCAACAAGCTGTTTTAATGAGCGCCTGGGTGCAGGTGGGCTGAGGCCTAAAATGGCATCAGCCCCAAGTGAGGATGGGACAGGATTTTATAGTCCTCTGTAAACAGGAGGTGTCCCAGTCTGATGTGACTGCTACATAGTACCTGGATGGCCTCTTTCTCCATCTTCAGGGGTACGTGACTTCCAGCCAGGGTAGGTGTCTTCCTGCCAGCTCTCCTTCCTCTTCTGCTATCTTGCTGATGCACCCTGCTGAGGCAAGTGGCCTTGTGCCTTGGGACTGGGACTGTGAAGGGAGGAGTTACTCATCCCTTCAAGCTTTCAGACCCCAGGGAGAATCTTTCACTTATCCCCTATAATTATCTCTACCTTCATGTTTTAGTGGAAGACCTTGGCAAAATCAAGTATCAGTGTGGGTTTGTTACCAGTAGAAGGTGTCCAGGTTCTTGGTGTCTTGAGCAACAAATTGGATAAAATGCACAAACAAAGCAAGGAAAGAATGAAGCAACAAAAGCAGAGATTCACTGAAAATGAAAGTACATATGCCTGTAATCCCAGCACTTGAGAGGCCAACGCAGACAGATCACTTGGGGCCAGGAGTTTGAGACCAGACTGGCCAACATGGCAAAACCCCATCTCTACTAAAAATAAAAAATAATAAAAAATAGCCAGGCATGGTGGCAGGTGCCTGTAGTCCTAGCTACTTGGGAGGTTGAGACAGGATAACTGCTTGAACCCCCAGGTGGAGGTTGCAGTGAGACGAGATGGCTCCACTGAACTCCAGCTTGGGCGACACAGCGAGACTCCATCTCAAAAAAAAAAAAAAAAAAAAAAGAAAGAAAATGAAAGTACACTCCACAGAGTGGGAGTGGCCCAGGCATAGGGGCTCAAGAGCCCTGTTACAGAATTTTGGGGGGTTTAAATACCCTCTAGAGGTTTCCACTGGCTACTTAGTATACACCCTATGTAAATGGAGAGGCTATTTCCTGTCACAGCTGAAGTGTTTCCATTTGATTTAGTTATAGGAAGTCCTTAGGTTCCCTGCCTCCAGACCCTATTTTCCTGCCTCATTTTGATTCATCTGTAATATTTTTTACTTACTTTCTTATTGATAGCAACCAGGAATTTTTTTATCCCACACAGCAAGTTTTTAAAATGTAAACATTTTCTCTGTTTACCAGTTCATGGTCAGCTCTGGATCTGGTCTACCAATAGGTTGGACAACACATAATTTGCATCATTTTGTCCTTTGTAAATCAAGATGTTCTGTAGACCATGCATTTAAGGACTGGACTTTTGGTTGTTTCCTAATGAAAAAAATGTAGTTAAGTGGTTATAATTCTGAATGTATAACCTTATTGCTAGCACCTTGTTTTGTGATGCCATTCTGATAATGATTAAAAGACTCAGCCCGGATCTTTGGATCCCTGGAGGACCAGATTGCTTTATTTTGATTCTGTTTCTTAGCTTGTAAAAAGGTGACATATTCAAAGGAAATGAAAATGTTAAAATCTAAATCCTGGATTTAAAATGAGTTAACTTTAAATATTTCAGACATCATTTTAATGATTTTATGATATATTCAATTCTAATATCCAAATCTATCTTCATTTTTAGGTAGCTGGGATTATGGGTCACAATCTGCTTTCCAGTCATTCTTTACTCAGGTTATAGACTTGTGCAACTAGAAGCCTGGATATACCATCAACTGATATTGGAAGGCTATGGTAGAGCAAGTTTTAGGGGGAAGATGAGTTCAGTTTCGGACAAATTTTATTTTAGGTGTTTACTTGATATCCAAGTGGAGCTTTTGAAGAGGTAGGGGCAATGCATGTGTGTGTCTAGAGTGCTGAGGGGGGTCTAGGAAATTTGGACAATTTCCTAAGAGTCAGGGGGCAGGATGAGATCACCAGTGGAGTGAGTGCAACACAGAGAAAAAAAAGAGGACTCAGGAAATGAGGCACAAAGAGAGGGAGGCCTGAAGCAGCCTCCTAGTTTAGGCACATTTGGTAATGGAGGGTAGCCTGAGGAATCCAGTATTAGTCACATCTGCTTGACAATGAAGATGTGAGATAATATACATAAAACTTTATCATGGGTAGTGTTTGCAAGGCAAGGCTCAAACCAGAAGATTTTTAGCCTAACCAAATTATTTGGTCATTTTTATAAAGGTGATGCTGCTGGCCAAAAACCAAACACACATATTCAATCAAAATGGAACACAGGAGTATAAAATGAAAAGTAAACATTTAAGGGCATGGAGACTGAACATTTTCTCTTTCAGCTCACCTCTCAAAGTTGTCCAATTAAGTTTCTTATATACAATTCCTAAAATGCTCTAAGCACCTAAACATATATCTGTTTAACAAACAAGAACAACAACAAAAACCTCTCCTCCTCATTTTACTAAAGCCAAGAATTCCACAGTATAGTCATTGGTTCCCGTTAAAATCAGAATTTCACTTGTTCAATGTATATAAAAGTACTAGTTTAATTTTGCCAATTGTAAGAACCAGTTTATGAACAGTTTATTTGTACCTTTTCTTAAAATATAATTTAAGCATGAGAATATATTTGAACCTTCCATATTTGAGAGATTCTGGCCGCTCAGGCCCCTCTAGTGCAGATCTAAGACACAGACAAAACTCTCACTGCCACCAGAGTTTCTGTGGTAGAATTGTCTGGGGTCTGATACATTCTCAAAAATATCAAAGCAACATTTTTTAAATGAGAGAATGGTATAGGGAACAAACAAAAGTGAAATAGAAAACATCTTTCTGGACATATGGCCTCTGTGTATATGTGTGAAAAGTAGATGAACAAACATATAAGATTGCTTCTGGACTGCGCATTTTACATGGAATTTTCATTTCATTCTTTTTTTTTTTTTCTTTTTTACTTTAAGTTCTAGGGTACATGTGCATAACGTGCAGGTTTGTTACATATGTATATTTGTGCCATGTTGGTGTGCTGCACCCATCAACTCGTCAGCACCCATTAATTCATCATTTATATCATGTATAACTCCCCGATGCAATGCCTCCCCCCTCCCCCCTCCCCATGATAGGCCCCAGTGTGTGATGTTCCCCTTCCCGAGTCCAAGTTTCCTCATTGTTCAGTTCCCACCTATGAGTGAGAACATGCGGTGTTTGGTTTTCTCTTCTTGTGATAGTTTGCTAAGAATGATGGTTTCCAGCTGCATCCATGTCCCTACAAAGGACGCAAACTCATCCTTTTTTATGGCTGCATAGTATTCCATGGTGTATATGTGCCACATTTTCTTAATCCAGTCTGTCACAGATGGACATTTGGGTTGATTCCAAGTCTTTGCTATTGTGAATAGTGCCGCAATAAACATACGTGTA
>NW_016823697.1:33636-51611 GCF_001698545.2 Rhinopithecus bieti
ANATACCCTTGATTTCTTTCTCTTGCCTGATTGCCCTAGCCAGAACTTCCAACACTATGTTGAATAGGAGTGGTGAGAGAGGGCATCCCTGTCTTGTGCCAGTTTTCAAAGGGAATTTTTCCAGTTTTTGCCCATTCAGTATGATATTAGCTGTGGGTTTGTCATAAATAGCTCTTATTATTTTGAGGTACGTTCCATCAATACCGATTCTTTATTTTATTGTATTTATTTATTTTTGAGACGGAGTCTCACTCTGTCGCCCAGGCTGGAGTACAGTGACGCGATCTCAGCTCACTGCAAGTTCTGCCTTCCGGGTTCAAGCGATTTCCGGCTAATTTGTATTTTTAGTACAGACAGGGTTTCATCATGTTGGCCAGGCTGGTCTCAAACTCCTGACCTCAAGTGATCTGCCTGCCTCTGCCTCCCAAAGTGCTGAGGTTACAGGTGTAAGCCACCATGCCTGGCCTCATTTCTTTATTGTTTAAATTTTTAATCTATACTTTCAGTAGCATGTAGTATTTACTTAAGGTTATTTTTCAATTATGACATATTTTGTATTAGTTTCTAGGTAAGTATAAACATTTGGTATAGTTTGTGTATATTTTAGAATGAATAGGTGTTGAAAATTAAGAGATTACAGTATCAAGTTGCTTGGATATCTAAGTACAGACAAATTTCAATTTGTTGAATGTTAAAGCAAAAAATAAAATTTAACTAAGATATTTCAAATTTAGAGATTATACATTTTTAATTGACTATGTTGACTATGTAGATTTACTTTGGACTTTATTTGAAGTGAATTAACAAAATAATCTACAAACTACCTTTAATACTAATGGAGATTTATTTGCCCTCACATATATCTTTTAAATAAGTAGTTTGAAAATCAGAAAACTTTTAAAAGAACCTAAAATTTATTTTTTAACTATAGATTTATAGAGAGGCCTAGTGATTTGAAAAACATAACAATTACCTGTTTGTGTTTATTTAAATATATAGTTTCCTTATTCTTAAAATTAGGAGTTAGATTAGATGCTTCCTAAATTCATTTTGTTATTTTTCAACATTTTGTTACAAATCCCACGCTCTAATTCCAAATGTGGTCAGGGAGAGTGGAGTGGATCTTGTTTAATAGCCCTCTAGTGGCTATAACTTTAAAGGGGCACAATATTTGAGAGAGAAAAATTGTTCCAGAGAAAATAAAATCCATTTAGAGAAACAAAAGGGCCACGAAGGACAGAAAGGAAGTTAACTCGATAGTGAGACAAGCATTAAATTAGAGGTCAGAGTCAGACAGCGCAAGCCAGGTAGACGATGACATATAAAGTCAATACTTCCTCTTTTTTTTCTTTTCTTTTCTTTCTTCCTTCCTGCCTTCTCTCCTTCCTTCCTTCCTTCCTTCCTTCCTTCCTTCCTTCCTTCCTTCCTCTCTCTCTCTCTCTCTTTTTCCTTCTTTCTTTCTTTGTCTGCCTGTGTTGCCCACGTAGGTCCCAAACTGCTGGGCTCAAGGGATCCTTCTGCCTTGGCCACCCAAAGTGCTAGGATTACAAGTGTGAGCTGCCACGTCTGGTCTACAGTCAATATTTTCTGAGCATGCTTTGTACTAGGAGCTTTTCACATATTTTCTCACTTTATTTTTACAAAAACTGTATGAAGATGGTGTAAGTCCCATTTTTACAGGCAGAGAAACTAATGATAGGAGAGGAAAATAACATTCCAAATCATACATTTAAAGCTGGGATTTGATTCCAAGTCAATATCTTACAATATCATGTAACAAGTGAAGTTTCAAATTGTGTTTAACTGAAGATAATAAGTTGGGTAGAAGTTGCCCTTTATTCCTTATACCATTACAGCCTTCTGTTGGCTCAACAACTGGACTGGCAGGGGCATGATGGATGTGACATGGCCACCACCCTACTGCACACCTATCCACCTACTTATGGTTCTTGTGAAACTGGAAGTAAGGGGTGGAGTTCACTGATGACTCCCAGGTTCATAGCTGCTAACACAATGCATTAGCTTAAAATGGGTGGAGAAAAAAAAAACAGTAATACTATCACAATTTATGCTGAAGGAGTGGTTTCTATACCCCAGGTTCTGCAAAGCACACTGTTCACATGCAGCAATTTTTAATCACTTTTGTTGAGATTCATTCTTATCGTATGCCTTCTGTTTCTAATTTTTCTTTATCTTTTTTCATAACAAGTAATATTGCATCTATAGCCAAAGGCTAGAGATGGGTTGTGTTTGGTAAAACACTACACTGGTTCCAGGCAGTATCTAGAGATGCTGTGAATAGTTTTAAGGATACTTCTCGGAAAATGAAACAAGACATGTGTTAGGGAGTGCGTATTAATTTCTAAAGACTGTTTTACAATGGTTACAAAACTAGAGATTATGACATTCTAAAGTAATTTTTAAAAAATATTTGAATATACCCCTAACACAGGGGTTAAAGAAGAACATTTCCCACAAGGTAGATCTCACTATAGAAAAACCTCTAAATGAACATCTGATTGAAAATGTGATTAGGTTTTTTTTTTCCTTAGAAATATTATGAGGTATGAGAAAAATTCTTTTTTTTTTTTTTGTTTTGAGATGGAGTCTCGCTCTGTGGCCCAGGCTGGAGTGCAGTGGCCGGATCTCAGCTCACTGCAAGCTCCGCCTCCCGGGTTCAAGCCATTCTCCTGCCTCAGCCTCCCGAGTATCTGGGACTACAGGCGCCCGCCACCTCGCCTGGCTAGTTTTTTGTATTTTTTAGTAGAGACGGGGTTTCACCGTGTTAGCCAGGACGGTCTCGATCTCCTGACCTCATGATCCACCCATTTCGGCCTCCCAAAGTGCTGGGATTACAGGCTTGAGCCACCGCGCCCAGCCCCGAGAAAAATTCTAAGAGCTCTTAGTTTAGACTATGTTCTCAAGAAACTACTAATTCATTGATCTCTTTCAGGGCTCATCAATTGTTCTGCCTTTTAATTTATTTGTATACTTCTATTATCCCTTTACAAAAAAAATGTAATCTCTTTTGAGGAAGTAGATTGTTTTGCTCATTATGATAGTTTTATTTTCAATGGTAAAAGTAATTAGCATACTTAAAACAGATTTAAAAGAAGTCAAGATATATAAGGAAAGCACTCATAATCTCCCTTCTCTTCAATCTTATATCCCATGTGAACAAATTGGTAAGCATTCATACCTTTCTTGATTTTCTTTTTTGTTTGTTTTGAGACAGAGTCTCACTTTTGTCACTCAGGCTGGAGCACAATGACACGATCTTGGCTCACTGCAATCTCTGCCTCCCAGGTTTAAGCGATTCTCCTGCCTCAGCCTCCTGAGTAGTTGGGATTACAGGTGCCCACCACCACCTCTGGCTAATTTTTGTATTTTTTTGTTTGTTTGTTTGTTTTTCTTCAGTAGAGATGGGGATTTGCCATGTTGGCCAGGTTGGTCTCAAACTCCTGACCTCGTGATACATCCACCTCGGCTTTCCAAAATGCTGGGATTATAGGTGTGAGCCACTGCATCTGGCCCTTTTTCTATTTTCATACCAACATGTATAGAATTTACTTACTTCTGTTTACTCCACATAATTCTGTAACTTAAAAACATTTTACCTAATATAGATATTTTCTTTTAAAACATTTTTCTAACTTGTTCTTTTTGTGAGTGCCTACTACTTAATAATGTGGTGCACTGTTCCACTGCTGATGGGTATTTTAATTGTTTCCAGTTTTTTGTAATATTGTTATCAAGATTGCAGTAAACAGCTTTGTCTATGTGGCTTCCATGCTGCTAAGTGTATTTCTACAGAATAGCTTCTCAAAAGTGGAATGGAAGAATTAATATATGTTGCCAGATCTTCTTCCAAAAAGATCGTAGCATTTCCTACAGTGTCAGTTTGTCTCCTTTGTCCCCACTAGGTAATATATATTATCAATCTCTTAAGTTTATGAAACTGGCAAAATAATAGAACCCAATTATTCTTTACTTTGTATTTTTATGATTATTGGAGATGTCTTTTCAAATGTCAGATGTCAGCTTCACGTTTTAAAGTTCTATTACCTAGCACGATTCTCTTTCATTTCAAGCCCTGCCACTATTCTGAGTCTTTTCAATCCACATATGAATAAGTTATCTAACTACATGGGTCATTTTATGTCTTGACCTTTTCATCTCTAATGATATTCATCTCCACCCCCATGAGCCATTCACTTCCATGGCCACAGTTGAACTTTGTCATCATCTAGAACTGTTTGAACTTCTGAACTTAAAGTCAGATACCTCATTTTGATGCCTTCTTTCTACACTTCTTCTCTTTCTCAGGTACTCCCACAATACTTGTTAATCCACCTAACTGAGGTTTCTAGTCCCATCCATCTATTCTCTGTAAGTAGATCATCCCATAAGCAAGAAAAAAAATCTTCCAACAATGTGGCAATGAAAGCTTTGGAAAACAGTGCTCTCCTCAATCTTCTTTGGGAATATGTAACATTCAGTGATTTTCAATCCGAGAGCCCCTGGGTGACGTTTGTGAATATGCGGGTTGTTTGGGAGTGTCGCAAAGAGTAGAGGTTACTACTTGCATTTAATACATTGTACAGACTTCCAAGGATGCAACATGTCTTGCAAAACCTGGGACAGCCCCTCACAAAAAACCATGATTCCACCCAAAATAGCAGCAATGGCCTTAGTTAAGAAAGACTGAACTCCCTTAATAATCTGATCAAAGAGAGGAATGCAGAGGTACATAAAATTTTCTTTATAATGTAAAAGGTTCTACTGATCCCTGAAGCCCATCCAGAGACAGCAGATTAAAAACTCCTGTCTAAACCATGTACTATTTAAAAACATGGTTGGCAGCATTTACCTGTTTTAACTTCTTCACATTAGTCTTTCCATCGTACAAGAAGCTGCAAAATAAACTGCTCCTCCTTTTCTGGTAGAAGGTCAAAACAGCCAACAAGTTCCTCAAGCCTCAGGGCATTAATCTCATCCATGAGGTCTCTGCCCTCATGATTTAATCACCTCCCAAAGACCCTCATCTTTTAATACTATCACCTGGGTGATTAGGTTTTAAAGCAGGAATTTTAGAGGAATATAAACATTCAAACCATAGCAGAAAGTAACTCATTTTATTAATGGACACCAAAGTCGATCACTCTCCCGATGATAGAAAAATCCTATAAAATGCAACCCTCCTACCCCCACTAGAATGTAAGCTCCACAGGGCAGGAGGTTTTGTTCATGGCAGTATCCACATATCTAGAAAAGTTCCTGAAATTGAAACTTGATAAATATTTGTTGAATAATTTGATAATATATATGATTAAGATGCTGCTTGAATCTATGTGTTGCAAAAGTAAGTTTTTATTTGACATTCTGAAGTCATTGAATTGTAGATATTAAACTAACTGCTAACCTGGCCGGGCACAGCAGCTCACTCCTGTAATTTCAGAACTTCGGGAGGCCAAGGCAGGTGGATCACTTCAAGTCAGGAGTTCGAGACAAGCCTGGCCAACATGGTGAAACCCCTGTCTCTACGAAAAATAAAAAAATTAGCTGGGCGCCTGTAATCCCAGCTACTTGGGAGGCTGAGGCAGGAGAATCACTTGAACCTGGGAGGTGGAGGTTGCAGTGAGCCGAGATTGCGCCACTGCACTCCAGCCTGCTCAACAACAGTGAAACTTCATTTCAAAATAAATAAATAAATAAGTAAGTAAACAAACTACTAAACAGCCCAATAAAACTTTGGTTTAGCTTGGCAGCATGCTAAAATTACTTTGACCAGAGTTTTAAAAGAACTAGGAAAGATAGTAAATTAAGGGCTTCAATAAATCTTAAAAATCTTATTTTAAAGGTTAATGTGGATTTTTTCTGATGCAAGAAAACCGTTTGATATACGGAACAGTGAGTCTTAACTCTTAAATCCACCATTTAAATTATACAAAAACACTTACAATAATATACACTTATTATTGAATACCACTGCAAAGCCCATAAAAGAATGCACACCTTGAAAGAAAATAACTGAATCAAAGAGTTTATTATGATGATGTATTGTGAAACAATCAGGCAGTATTGGTTATGAATCCCATACTGTACTGTCCATATTTCTTCTTTCAGTTAAAGGTAAATGTCTGATGAAGAATACATTTTTTAGCAAAATTTGCAACATTTAGCATTTTAAAATATCTGACCCATAATTCATCTTTTAAAAATCACATTTTCTCATACACTTATAGGATTTTCAGGCACGAATTTTCAAAGACACATTGTGCCACTGATGAGAAACTAATACTTTCCTGACTATTGTTGGCTCATTGGAAATGCTCTGTTAAGAACAATGGGTTTAGGAAGGGGCACAAAGTATGGGTCAACTGTCTCTGTTCTGTTTATAATCTTGCCACCATCCAAAGAAGAAAGTAATCTGGGCTGGGCATGGTGTGGCTCATGCCTGTAATCCCAGCACCTTGGGAGACCAAGGCTGGTGGATCACCTGAGGTCAGGTGTTCAACACCAGCGTGGTCAACATGGTGAAACCCAGTCTCTACTAAAAATACAAAAATTAGCCAGGTGTAATCCCAGCTATTCGGGAGGCTGAGGCAGGAGAATCTCTTGAATCTGGGAGGCAGAGGTTTCAGTGAGCTGAGATTGTGCCACTGCACAACAGAGTGAGATTCCATCTCAAAAAAATAAAAAAGGAAAAAAAGAAAAAAGGAAAGAAAGAAAGAAAGCAGTCTGCATCTAACATGCCAAATGTTAACATTTTTCAGATTTGGAGGGTTATGTTATCTTTGTACAAAGTCGTGGAATCATGAAGCACTTAAGAAACCAAACTAGAGCCAAACAAGCTGCATTCAAATTCCAGTTCTGTCACTTACTAGCCGTGTAACTTTAGGCTTCACTTTTCTCACCTGTAAAATGAGGCAAAT
The DNA here is from genome assembly GCF_001698545.2 of Rhinopithecus bieti. Classification (NCBI taxonomy): domain Eukaryota; kingdom Metazoa; phylum Chordata; class Mammalia; order Primates; family Cercopithecidae; genus Rhinopithecus; species Rhinopithecus bieti. The sequence continues at coordinate 40,572 of NW_016823697.1, forward strand.
TGGTGTATTAAAGTGGTTATTGTAAAAATTCGATGGCTTGATACATGTAAAGTGCCTAGAACAAAACCTGGCACACAGATATTGGTATGAATATTTGCTAATATTATTACTTAACTATAAGTTTAATATCTCTCATAACTTGAAAAATGAAAGGAAAGAAAATGCCATATAAAGTTAAACTTTCTCTACTGACTCTGATAATTGAAGGCAGAAGTTAAGTTTTCTGAGAGGAAATTTTGTGGTTATTGATCAGCACTCAAAACATATCTTGCCCTTATTGCTATAGGTTTTAAACAAGGTATAATGGGTTTTTAAAGAGTCAGTAAAATAATTTGTGTCCTGCATATGGAAAATGCACACGTCTACTAGGGGCTTAATATATTACAACTAAATTACATCGAAGTTTACTCAAAATATATACTTCATTTTAGAAGTCACAGGAATTTTGGTGGTTGCACAAAAGTTTCTTATTGGCTATCATGGGCATAAATTTGCACTCCATTCTGGTTTTGACTTTATACCACTTCACCTTTGGTAACAACAAATATTTATATCCTATCTCCCCCAACCCCACTTAGGTTTACAAAGAATTCCTGTGCGCTGTCTTATAGGATCCTCAGACCACATGATGTAGTAAGCAGATGAAGGAGTAGGGGAATTGGGATTAAGGAAGAGGCCCAGTGGTTCAACAGGGCCCCCAGTGCCAACCATGTTATGTATCAGGAAACAGCCTATGTGCAGATTTTTAGCAGGACATATCTTGTTGTGATCCCTAACCTACTTAATGCTTCATTTGAGGAAAACAAATGGTTAAGGAGGTTTTCCAAGGTTACATAGTAAAAGCTGGGCCTTAAACAACAGTTCTTGGACTCTGAAACCAGTGCTCTTTGGCCATGTCCCCCCAACAGATTTTATCTTGAATTATAGCTCCCATAATTCCCATGTGTGGTGAGAGGGACCCAGTGGGAGATAATTGAATCATGGAGGGTGATTCCCCCATACTGTTCCCGTGATAGTGAATAAGCCTCAAGAGATCTGATGGTTTTATAAGGGGAAACCCCTTTCACTTGGTTCTTATTCTCCCTTGTCTGCCTTCACGTAAGACACGCCTTTCCCCTTCCACCATGATTGTGAGGCCTCCCCAGTCACCTGAAACTGTGAGTTCATTAAACCTCTTTTTCTTTATAAATTACTCAGTCTCGAGTCTGTCTTTATCAGCAACGTGAGAACAAACTAATACAGTGAATTGGTACTGGGTAGGGGGGCACTGCTGTAAAAATACTCAGAAACATGGAAGTGACTTTGGAACTGGGTAACAGGCAGAGGTTGGAACAGTTTGGAGGGCTCAGAAGAAGACAGGAAAACGTGGGAAAGTTTGTAACTTCCTAGAGACTTTTTGAATTGCTTTGACCAAAATGCTGATAATGATATAGACAATGAAATCCAGGCCAAGGTGGTCTCAGATGGAGATGGGGAACTTGTTGGGAACTGAAGTAAAGGTGACTCTTGCTGTGTTTTAGCAGAGACTGGTGACATTTGCCCCTGCCCTAGAAATTTGTGGAACTTTGAACTTGAGGGAGATGATTTAAAGTATCTGGCGGAAGAAATTTCTAAGCAGCAGAGCATTCAAGAGGTGACTTAGGTGTTGTTTAAATCATTCAGTTTTAAAAGGGAAACAGCATAAAAGTTCAGAAAATTGGCAACCTGACAGTGAGATAGAAAAAGAAAAATCTATTTTCTAAGGAGAAATTCAAGCTGGCTGCAGAACTTAAGTAATGAGAAACCAAATGTTAATCGCCAAGACAATGGGGAAAATGTCTCCAGGACATGTCAGAGGTCTTCACAACAGCCCCTCCCATCATAGGCCCAGAGGCATAGGAGGAAAACATGGTTTCATGGGCCAGGCTGAGGGTCCCCCTGCTACGTGCAGCCTGGCAACTTGGTGTTCTGCACCCCAGTGCTCTAGCCATGGCTAAAATGGGTCAAGGTATAGCTCAGGCTGTGGCTTCAGAGGGTGCAAGCCCCAAGACTTGACAGCTTCCACATGATGTTGAGCCTGTGGATGAACAGAAGTCAAGAATTGAGGTTTGGGAATCTCTGCCTAGATTTCAGAGGATGTATGGAAATACCTGAATACTCAGGCAGAAGTTTGCTGCAGGGGTGGGGCCCTCATGGAGAACCTCTGCTAGGGCAGTGTGAAAGGGAAATTTGGGGTGGGAGCCCCCACAGAGTCCCCACTGGGGCACTGCCTAGTAGAGCTCTGAGAAGAGGACAACCATCCTCCAGACCCCAGAATGGTAGATTCACCAACCGCTTGCACTGTGCACCTGGAAAAGCCACAGACACTCAACATCAGCCTGTGAAAGCAGCCAGGAGGGAGGCTGCACCCTCCAAAGCCACAGGGGTGGAGTTACCCAAGACCATGGGGAGCCCACCTCTTGCATCAGCATCACTTGGATGTGAGACATGGAGTCAAAGGAGATCATTTTAGAGATTTAAGACTTTACTTCCCTGCTGGACTTTGGACTTGCATGGGGCCTATAGCCCCTTCGTTTTGGCTAATTTCTCCCATTTGGGATGGGTGTATTTATCCAATGCCTGTCCCGCATTTTATCTGAGAAGTAACTAACTTGCTTTTGATTTTACAGACTCACAGGTGGAAGGGACTTGCCTTGTCTCAGATGAGACTTTGAACTGTGGACTTTTGAGTTAATGCTGAAATGAGTTAAGAATTTGGGGGACTGTTGGGAAGGCATGATTTGTTTTGAAATGTGAGGACATGAGATCTGGGAGGGGGCAGGGGCAGAATGATATGGTTTGGCTTTGTCCCCACCCAAATCTCATTTTGAATTATAGCTCCCATAATTCCCACATGTTGTGGGAGGTACCCAGTGAGAGACAATTGAATCATGGGGGTAGTTTTCTCCATACTGTTCTTGTGGTAGTGAATAAGTCTCAAGAGATCTGATGGTTTTATGAGGGGAAACCTCTTTTACTTGGCATTCATTTGCTTTTGTCTGCTTCCATGTAAGACATGCCTTTCACCTTCTGCCATGATTGTGAGGCCTTCCCAGCCATGTGGAACTGTGAGAACATTAAACCTCTTTTTCTTCATAAATTACCCAGTCTCAGGTATGTCTTCATCAGCACCATGAGAATCTACTAATACAACAATATTTACTTCTCTGGTTACATATCATCCAAAAGATAATGGTGTTAAAGGAGTATGTCAACAATGGAACCAGAACCAAAATAGTTTTTCTGTTATATCTGGTTCAGGCTAAGATAGCTGGTAGCTCTTGTCTAATTTATTTCCACAAATATTTTTGGGTGGCTTTATTTCATTCCCCAGTAATTTCAGTTCAAAACAGCCATTAGTACATTCCGAGAGACTTTACATAGAATATACATGTGCAGGTATGTGTGTTTTTACAATCTAAGATATGTGCAAATATACCCATGTCTTTGTATATGTATGCATATCCTATAATGTAAATCTCATTATTTTCTCTACACCTCTCCTGTCATCTCCTTTATTCCCCTCCATACCCATCAGAAAATAGATGCGTAGTCATAGAATCATGACAGTCTAGTGAATGTCTAACAAGTTCTTAAATGAGCCAGAAGAAAGGTGCTCTACATACAATGGGGTGGCATGCTTTTTTAAAAAAACACTTAATCAGAAATAATAATAATTGTGAAACATAAAAAACAATATTTTAGCCCAAAAACTGGGATAGAGAAGATTAATGATTTCTAGGAATAACAGAATCAGTGCGGTGGATTCTAACCTAAATTTGCCATAACTCACTTGTATTACTTTGGGCATGTCATGGAACCACTCTGCAGTTTTATTTTCTCATTGACAAAACAAGATTGACAATACTTACCCTACTTCATAGGAAAGATATTTGTATTACTTAATTAGTGATTGTAGAGTGTTATTAAGACACACTATGTAATTATTATTGAATTGGCATCTCCTCCTATGTAATTCAGTGGGAATTTTATTATTACCTCTCTAATTACGGCTAAAGAGTTCATATAAAGCTTTCCATTTGCTCTTCTTCCTCATGAAAGAAGCTTTGCAATATGATCTTTGTGTTAAATATAGTAGTTTTTTTCTTCTAACTACATCTTGAGAAAGGATTGTTGAAACCAATAAATAATAACTCTCTGTGGACACATTAAGATCTGTAATAAGATGTTCCCTCCTACTTCACGCCTCAATTAATTAGCACCTCCATCCAATTCAGTAAAACCTTCTGTAAAGGAACTATCACATTTAATTTTGGAACAACATCAAAAGGTTTCAGTTGGCTAATATTTCCCTACTACATATAAATTGTGATCAAATCACCTTCACAGTGAAAATATTAGACTTAAAGTCATGAAGTGAATTGAGAATTGGAAATCAAAATCTAACTTCAATAGTTGATATCTGTATATTTAGGTAAGTAATTTCTTAATGTTGTCTTTTTTGTTTTATTTTTGATTATAGATATCAAACTAAATAAAGTAAGGTTTCTCAAAACTTGAAATGTAAGTCCACATTTGTTAATATTTTTTTTTTTTTTTGAGTCAGAGTCTCGCACAGTCACCAGGGCTACAGTGTAATGGTGCCATCTCAGCTCACCACAGCCTGCACCTCCTGGGTTCAAGCGATTCTCCTGCCTCAGCTTCCTGAGTAGCTGGGATTACAGGCACGCACCACCATGCCTGGCTAATTTTGTGTATTTTTAGTAGAGATGGGGCTTCACTATGTTGGCCAGGCTAGTCTCAAACTCCTGACCTTGTGATCCACCTGCCTTGGTCTCCCAAAGTGCTGGGATTACAGGTGTGAACTGGCCTCTGCAATGCTTTTTATAAATTATAAAGTGTTGCATAAAGTTTACATTATTATTATTGTCATTGTCTTGTCCTTGCTGTGCCCCAAAAAGTCCTGCTAAGGGGTTATAGTCTATTTCCCTTTGTCAGTCTCCCAGAGATCCATTGATTTTTTTAAAATTGTGCATCATATAATGCAATGTCTTGCTCTGAATGCTAATCTGGAGTCTATCAAAGGAGGTGATGCTCCTTCACAGAATACATCTCAGAACGTGTGACCGACATTGAGTCCAGAGAATACAAGTATTACAAAAGTACCTAAAATAAATACATTACATGGACTTGGGAAGGGTTTCAGGAATCTTCACTGCCATTTCTTACAAGTGAAGCAATTTCACTTGTTTTCTCTACTTTATAATCCAATTCACATTCATTGACACCCCAGAGCTGAGTCTTATCCAATTAATGATGCAGGGAAGTGTCCATGAATCCACCTTGCCTGCCAGAGCAGAAAACTGCAGAGTCAGGATTAGGGTTGTGGTCTCTTGATGGCATATAGCTCTCCAGAATAGGATTAGAGAACCACTAATGGGAACATGAAGGTAAGTGGAGTTTGCCAGTTGTGCCTCAGGTTGCACTGAGTCTCAGTCTGCTCATAGCCTCGTTATATTTTCAGAGGTTAGACATATTGTTTATACATCAACATAGGCTTAGTTATTTGCTTTTTCAATGTGTTTATAAGTCTTACAGAGAATGTTAACACCTGTCTATTTTTTCATTAAAGAGATTATTTAAATTAGCATACTAGCTTTGTGTATAGCTGGAGGGTAACCTCCACACCAGGTCTAGAGATGCACACAGGTGTAAAGAAAGAGTTCAGGTAATGATTCACCCACAAGTTCTTTACTTGTTTACTTTGAGACATTTTGCAGTTGTGGTGTCTTTCACATCACAAAAGTCAGTAGAACGCCAGTAACCTATACAAAATTCAAATGGGCCTCAAAATTAGCCTATTAACACAGTCACCAGGGCCTTAAAAAAAATGTACTTTTTTAGACTCCACTCCCTGGAGTTCTACCTTAATAGGTAGGGGTGAAGCCTGAGAATTGATGAGCCAGTTGTAGAAAACACTGCCCTATTCTTGCCTTGCTTTCTCTGAAATATTATTATCATCATCACCAAGATCATCACAATTTACTGACAGTTTATTGTATGCAATATACTATGTAAAGTACTTTTCATTTAAATACGTGAAATCCTGAGTGGTATTAATACATATTTTATCCATTTAACAATAAGAAAACTGAAGAACAAAGATTAAATAATATAGAAACCAAATGATGGACCTAGAATTAAAACTCCAGTTTGTTCAACTTCAGAGCTTTTGTTCTTTAATGCCACTTCATACTTGACTTGAGCAGAAGTTTTTATTTCATCAGTCTTGCTACTGCTCTTTTTTTTTTTTTTTTTGCAGCTTTTTTCTTAAGAAATTTTAGCTTAGCTTTTCCAAGCAGTTTTGCAAACATTTCAAGTAAGTTTGTTAAAAGAATTTTCTTTTTATTATACCTTCTTTAAGTTTGGGATACATGTGCAAAACATGCAGGTTTGTTACATAGGTATACACGTGCCATGTGGTTTGCTGCACTTATCAACCCATCATCTACATTAGGTATTTCTCCTAATCCTATCCCCCTCCTAGTCCCACACACCCGACAGGCCCCAGTGTGTGATATTCTCCTCCCTGTGTCCATGTTTTCTCATTGTTCAGCTCCCACTTATTAGTGAGAACATGTGGTGTTTGGTTTTCTATTTCTATGTTAGTTTGCTGGGAATGATGGTTTCCAGCTTCATCCATGTCCCTGCAAATGACATGAACTCATCCCTTTTTATGGCTGCATAGTATTCCATGGTGTATATGTGCCACATTTTCTTTATCCAGTTTATCATTGATGGGCATTTGAGTTGGTTCCAAGTCTTTGCTATTGTGAACAGTGCTGCAATAAACATACATATGCACATATCTTTATAGTAGGATGATTTATAATCCTTTGGGTATATACCCAGTAATGGGATTGCTGGGTCAAATGGTATTTCTGGTTCTAGAACCTTGAGGAATCACCACACTGTCTTCCACAATGGTTGAACTAATTTACACTCCCACCAACACTGTAAAAGCTTTCCTATTTCTCCACATCCACTCCAGCATCTGTTGTTTTGTGGCTTTTTAATGATCGCCAATCTAACTGGTGTGAGATGGTATCTCACTGTGGTTTTGATTTGCATTTCTCTAATGACTGATGAGCGTTTTCTCACATGTTTGTTGGCCACATAAATGTCTTCTTTTGAGAAGTGTCTGTTCATATTTTTTTGCCCACTTTTGAGGGGTTGTTTTCTCTTGCAAATTGGTTTAAGTTCTTTGTTGATTCTGGATATTAGCCCTTTGTCAGATGGATAGATTGCAAAAATTTTCTGCCATTCTGTAGGTTGCCTGTTCACTCTGACGACAGTTTCTTTTGCTGTGCAGAAGCTCTTTAGTTTAATTAGATTCCAGTTGTCAATGTTGGCTTTTGTTGTCATTGCTTTTGGTGTTTTAGTCATGAAGTCTTTGCCCATGCCTATGTCCTGAATGGTATTACCTAGGTTTTCTTCTCTACTCCAGAAAACTGGTCACAAAACCTTGAAAATAGATATTTTTTGAGTTGACAAGATGTATTCTAGGTCAGAGATTTTAATGCATACTTTCCCCCAATTTTCTCCTTTGAAATTAATTATTGTGCTAATCTGATATATATCTAAAAAGTTTCATGGCACACACAATACTTCTATTCTGTATGTTGCAATGTTAAAGCCAAAAGAAAACATTTTTGTTCATAAGTGCTACCAAAACTCAGATTCTTTGCTGGTGAGATTTATAGTAGAGGTAGCTAATAAAAATGTGTCTTAAATTGTTATGATCATAATTAAAGTACAAATGTTAGTCACTGATATTTAACTATGTGTTCTACTGGGCCTTGGAAGGCTTAAGCCTGTTCTCAAAAACTCTTCCCCACATAACAGATTGTATTGAGAGTAAAAGATAGTAAGACAGTTTTTTTTTAATTTTTCAAAATTTTTTTGAGATGGAGTCTCGCTCTGTTGCCCAGGCTGGAGTGCAGTGGCATGGTCTTGGCTCACTGCAACCTCCACCTCCCAGGTTCAAGCAACTCTCCTGCCTCAGCCTCCCGAGTAGCTGGGACTACAGGCACATGCCGCTACGCCTGGATAATTTTTTGGATTTTAGTAGAGATGGGGTTTCACCATGTTGCCTAGGCTAGTTGTGAACTCCTGAGTTCAGGCAGTCCACCTGACTTGGCTTTCCAAAATGCTGGGATTACAGGCGTGAACCACTGTGCCCCAGCCGGTAATAAGACAATCCTTAAACTTTTTGCTACATCTTTAAGAATTAAAAAACCAAAATACTGGTTCCAACTTTTTGAAAAAGAAGAATAACACACACACACATACATATATTGATGCATATAGGATAAGGATTTTAAATCGACTTTGCTGTGTAATTTTTGTTAATACATATATTCATACACATATTTATGTAGTATATGTGATATTTTGTTACATGCAAACAAAGCATAAGAATTAAATCAGTTTTTAAAATATCTATCACCTTGAACATTTATCATTTCTGTGTGCATCTACCAATTTATGGAATAAATTAGGAAGAATTCCGTCCTCTTCAATTTTGTGGAATAGTTTTGAGAACTGGTCTTAGATATTATTCATGAGTTTGACAGAATTCATCAATAAAGTCATTTGATCCTGGGCTTCACTTTGTTGGGAGACTATTCCTGATTCAATCTTGTTACTTCTTATTGATTTGTTCAGGTTTTCTCTTTCTTTCTGATTCAATCTTGGTAGGTTGTATGTGTCCATAAATATAATTTATACATTTCCTCTGGGTTTTCCAGTTTGTTAACACCTAGCTGTTCAAGGTAGTCTTTGATGATCTTTTGTATTTCTGTGGTATCTGTTGTAATGTATCCTTTTTTGTTTCTGATTTTGTGTATTGGGGTCTTCCCTCCTTTTTTTCATGGTGGGTATAGCTAGCAGTTTATTGATTTTCTTTTTGTCTTTTCACAAAACAACTTTTCATTTCATTGATACACTGTATGTTTTTTAGTCTCATTTTATTTAGTTTTACTCTTATCTTTATTATTTCTTTCCTTGTACTAATTTTGGGTTTGGTTTTGTAGTTTCTTGCTTTTCTAGTTCCTTGAGGTGCATTGTTAGGTTATTTATTTGAAATCTTTCCATTTTTTTAATATAGGCATGTATTACTATAAATTTCCCTGTTGGAACTGCTTTTGATGTATCCCATAGGTTTTGGTATGCTGTGTCTTCATTTTCATTTGTTGAATAATGTTTTTAAATTTTCCTTCTTAATTTCTTCACTGACCCAATGGTCATTCAGGAGTATGTTGTTTAATTTACATATTTTTCAGTTTTCAAATTTCTTCTGTTATTAATTTCTCATTTTATTCCATTGTGGTCTGAAAAGATATTTGATATTATTTTAATTGTTTAAAATATGTTCAGACTAGTTTTGTGACCTAACATATGTTCTATCCTAAAGAATGTTCCATGTGCTGATGAGAAGAATCTGTATTCAGGAGCTTATGGATAAAATGTTCTGTAAATATCTTTTAGGTTCATTTGGTCTAAAGTGCCGTTTAAACACAGTGTTTCTTTGTTGATTCTTTGTCTAGGTCATCTGTCTAATGCTGAAAGTGGGGTGTTGAAGTTCCCAACAATTATCGTATTGAAGTCTTTCCCTTTAGATCTGATAACATTAACTATATGAATCTGGGTGCTCTGGTGTTGGGTGCATATATATTTAGAATTGTTATATCCTTCTGTTGAATTAATTTCTTTTTTTTTTTAATTGAGTTTCACTCCTGTTGCCAAGGCAGGAGTGCAATGGGGCAATCTCAGCTCACTGCAACCTCCGCCTCCCACTTTCAAGCAATTCTCCTGTCTCCGCCTCCTGAGTAGCTGGGATTGTAGGTACGCACCACCACATCCAGCTTATTTTGTATTTTTAGTAGAGATGGGATTTCTCCATGTTGGTCAGGCTGGTCTCAAGTTCCCAACCTCAGGGGATGCACCAGCCTCGGCCTCCCGAAGTGCTGGGATTACAAGCATGAGTCACTGCACCTGGCTGAATTAATTTGTTTATCATTAAATAATGACCTTATTTGCCTCTTTTCACACTGTTTTTAACTTAAAGTCTGTTTTATCTGATATAATTATAGGTACTACTGCTCACTTTTGAGTTTCATTAATGTGGATTACCTTTTTTCATCTCTAAATCTATATGTGTTTTATAGGTATTAAGTTTCTTGCAGGCAGCATGTAGTTCTGTCATTTAAAACAATTTTTAAAGCCAGTTTATATCTTTTAAGTGGAATGTTTATTTACATTCAAGATTATTGATATGGGAGAACTTGTTCCTGTGATTTTGTTCATTATTTTCTGGTTGTTTTTTACATCCTTTGTTCCTTTGTTTCTCTCTTATTCTTTATCATTGCAGTTTGGTGGTTTTCTATAGTGGTAATGGTTGAGTCCTTTCTCTTTTTCATATGTGTGTTTGTTCTACCAGTGAATTTATATTTTTGTGTGTTTTCATGATAGTAGATATCATCCTTTCACTTCCAGGTATAGGATTCCCTTAAGCATTTCTTGTAGAGCTGATCTAATGGTGATGAATTCCCTCTGTTTTGCTCGTCTGGGAAATATTTTATTTCTCCTTTATTTTTGCAGGATAGTTTTGCTGGGGATCATATTCTTGACTAATAGTTTTTTGTTTTGTTTTGTTTTGTTTTTGTTTATTTGTTTAATTTTTTAGCACATTGAATGTATCATCCCATTCTCTCCTGACCTATAAGGTTTCTGCTGAAAAATTCACTTTTAGTCTGATGGAGTTCCTTTATATGTGACTAGATACTTTTCTCTTACTGTCTTTAGAATTATCTCTTTGACTTCTGACAGTTTTACTATAATGTGCCTTGAAGACCTTTTTAGGTTGTTTCCATTTGGGGATCAGATATCTGGATGTCTAAATCTCTTTTGATTGCTTTTTGGCATCTCATATGTCACACAGGCATTCTTCAATATTTTGGGTTCTTTTTTCTTTTCCCCTTTTTTTTTTTTTTTTTTTTT
>NW_016823697.1:54480-59867 GCF_001698545.2 Rhinopithecus bieti
TTTTGTCTTACTGCTCTATTTCAAAAGACCTGTTTTAAGTCCTAAAATTCTTTCTTCTGTTTGATCTAGTCTATTATTGAAGCTCTTGATTATATTTTATTTTATTTGTTAAATTTTCCATTCTAGAATTTCCATTTTATACATTTTATGATATATATCCCTTTTCTCATTTAATTTTAATTTTGTGAGTACATAGTAGGTGTATATATTTGTGGGGTACAAGAAATATTTTGATACAGACATGCAATTTGAAACAATCACATCCTGGAGAATGGAGTATCCATCACCTCAAGCATTTATCCTTTGTGTTACAAACAATCCAATTATGCTCTTTTAGTTATTTTAAAATATACCATTAAGTTATTGTTAAGTAGGGTGTCTTATTCATTCTTTCTAACTGTTACATAAATGACTGCACTCATTAACCATCCTCACTACCCTTCCCAGACTGGTGTTCATCTTTTTATGCCTGGATTATTTCATTTAACATAAAGATCTCCATTTCCATCTATTTGCTGTTGCAAATGACAAAATCTCATTTTTTTAATGGCTGAATAGTACTCCATCATGTGTATGAACCACATTTTCTTCATCTATTAATCTGTTGATGGACACTTAGGTTGTTTCCAAATCTTAGCTATTGTGATCAGTGCTGCAACAAACATAGGAGTGCATGTATCTTTTTGATATCCTGATTTTCTTTCTTTTTTCTTTTGAGATGGAGTCTTACCCTATCGCCCAGGCTAGAGTGCAATGGTATGATCTCGGCTTACTGCGACCTCTGCCTCCTGGGTTTGAGTGATTCTTTTGCCTCAGCCTCCTGAGTAACTGGGATTACAGGCATGCACTACCATGACTGGCTAATTTTTTCTATCTTTAGTAGAGACAGGGTTTCACCATGTTGGCCAGGCTGGTCTCAAACTCCAGACCTCATGATCTGCCTGCCTCAGCCTCCCATAGTGCTGGAATTACAGGTGTGAGCCACCACACCTGGCCCTGATTTCCTTTCTTTTGGGTATATACTCAGCAGTGGGATTGCTGGATCACATGGTAGCTCTATTTTTAGCTTCTCGAGGAGCCTCCTAACTGTTCTCCATAGTGACTGTACTAATTTACATTCCCACCAACAGTAAACAAGGCTTCACTTTTCTCCACATCCTCAGCAGCATTTGTTATTGCCTCTCTTTTGGATATAAGACATTTTAAATGGGGTGAGATGATATCTCATTGTACTTTTGACTTGCATTTCTCTGATGATCAATGATGTTGAACATTTCTTCATATGCCTGTTTGCCATTTGTATGTCTTCTTTTGAGAAATGTATATTCAAACATTTTGCTTATTTTTTGATCAGAATATTACATTTTCTTTGAACTCCTTATATATTCTGGTTATTAACCCCTTGTTAGATGAATAGTTTGCAAATGTTTTCTCCCATTCTGTGGTTTGTCTCTCCAGTTTGTTGATTATTTTATTTGCTGCACAGAAGCTTTTAAACTTGATGTGATCCCACTAGTCCATGTTTGTTTTGGTTGCCTGTGCTCGTGGGGTATTGCAGCCCTCCAGGTAGACACAAGGGGATGTCAGTGGGGCTCCAAGGATTAGTGCATGCAGGAGATGCTAGGCCTCAGGGGAGATGCAGTCTGGTGGGGGCTGGGCTCTCAAAATGGTGTTGTGCTGCAGCTGTTTGGGTCTCAGGGCGTGTGTGGGACCTAATGTGAGCTCTCTATCTGGAGCAATGCTGTCATGCAGACTCCAGGCAACTTCTTATACTAGCCTCAGACTCCCCAAGGGTCAAGCAGCTCTCCCATGGCTAGAAGTGCAAGAGTCCATAGTGGGAATGTAGACCACTGGGGATCACTCACTTACCCTTTCCCTGTACTGAAAAGTCTCTCTGGGATCCCAGCTGATCTTGCCCCAGCAGACTTCCTTACTTCCCTTTCCTTCCTGGTTTCAAATGTTTCCTCTGCTAAATTCCAGTGTTCTCCCTTAGATTCTCCATTTGAAGCATGGTTATTTTAGTTGTTATTTGTGCAGGAGATGAGTGTCGGGTACCCTAGTCAGCCATTTTCTATGTAAAATTTAAATGACTGGATTATTTGTTTGTATTATGGTTCGTATAATATGTGAATGTAATAGAACTCTTGAAGCAGTGGCCCAGAAAAATTGGCTGTTATGACAGAAGATTCATTGAACCAATGAAAATTTCCTTTAAATGGGAAGACATCTTTTCCACTCTGGCTTTCATGACCCTGAACTTTCCTTATAAGTCATTTACTTTTTTGGTTAAGAAGTATTTATTGATCTCTATGTATGAAGCTTTACCGTAAATTCTGCTTAAATTAACTAGGTCAGTAAAAAAAAGGAACATACCTTTGCAATTCTTCTGTTGTTTTTAATATTAATCTAAAGCACTATAACATGGCTAAAGGAATGTCTTTTTTTTCTATCTACTTATCCTACTTATTTTTTTCTATAAAATAAGATAATACTTATCTACTTTATAACTTTTAATTTTTTTGTACAAGGATACAGAATTCATTGATTAGTGTAAATCTAGTAATAAAATATTATTTCAGTAGAACAAAGAATTTTAAAAGTAGTCATTTCAGCAAATGTCAAAGAATGAGTTGCTGTACATGTCAAGACTTCCATCTTATTTCTCAATATTTTTACCTTTAAGACCCCAAAGCAAATATCATTTATTCAAACAACTAAAAACTAAAAAATACATTTTCATCAGATGTTTCCTGTTTTAGTTGAGCACTAGATAACATGTATGGAAGAACTATCTGACATTATTACTAGATGATTGCTCCATAGTTTGCACACTTTTGTCTATACAGTGTAATTTGAAGGAAGGAACTTGTATTAATTGGGGTTCTTTGTCACAAACAACAAAACTCATTTTAACCTTTTTTTTTTTCGAGACAGAGTCTTGCTCTGTGGCCCAGGCTAGAGTGCAGTGGCACAATTTCAACTAACTGCAACCTTGGCCTGCCAGGTTCAAGCAGTTCTTGTGCCTCAGCCACCTGAATAGCTGGGATTACAGGCGTGTGTCACCATGCCTGGCTAATTGTGTACTTTTAGTAGAGACAGGGTTTTGCCATATTGGCCAGGCTGGTCTCAAACTCCTGACCTCAGGTGATCCACCTGTCTTGGCCTCCCAAAGTGTTGGGATTACAGGGTGAGCCACCGCGCCAGGCCCATTCTAACCAAATTTAAATAGTAAGAAATATATTAACATATCTTAGAAAGGGCATAGAATCTCTATGACAGTCAGAGAGGCTAAATCACATTGTAGAGTTACTCCAATAAAGATCCCATGGCTCTCTTATTGGGCATAGACAACCCCATCTTACACTACTGACCTGGGACACCATATACTCGAAATTCTATCATTGCTAGCCCCCAAAACCACATGCTTCTGCAACTGTCTTCTCTAGAAAATATATTTTAAGTGGTGCTTGCCACTTCACATTATTCTTTTCCAACTGAGAGTTTCACATAAGTACACATGATTAGCAAAGCCAAGGTGGCTTGGCTGTGGCCTAGATTTCTAACTTGAGGAAGGATGTAAAAAATAATGAAGGGCAAAACATGAGAAGTAGCTACTATAGACCTTTTCCTGACCTGCCTGTCATAGGCTGCATTTATTGCTTTGTGTTAAATATCTTCTTGACATTATTAGGTCCTCTTTCCAAAGCAAATTCCCATTTAAGAGGTGACATAAAATTGTGTACAACTTAATGCATTTTTTCACAGTTTCCTTTGCTTGAACGAGAAATTCTGGATGGTATGGGAACAAAGAATGTATGAAAAAGAATGAAAACGCATCTACTGGTACAGAATAGTAAGGCAGGATAAATTTTGGTTTCCCAAATTGTTTAGAATCTTGGATCCTAGAAGGGTGAAAAGAACCCAACAATCTTTCTCCCCCTATCATTTGAAAATGTATCAATGTATTTGTGCATTCAGTTGTTAGAAAATATTCTTCCAGTGGCTTGTAAAGATCATACCACTTTCACATCACAGAGCAAGCAGCTAGTTTCTTGTTTAGGTAACAACAGATAGTAGGATTTTGAGGAGCCCACTGAGTTATAGTGATCCCATAATCCTAAACTTTACTAACTATAAAAATTCTATTCATGGGCTGGGTGCAGTGGCTTACACCTGTAATCCCAGCAATTTGGGAGGCTGAGGCAGGAGGATCACTTGAACCCAGGAGTTTGAGACCAGCCTGGGCAAAATAGAAAGACCCCCATCTCTACAAAAAATTTTAAAATTAGCCATTCATGGTGGCCCTCATCTGAAGCCCTGGATACTTGTGAAGCTGAGGTGGGAGGATTACTTGAGCCCAGGAGTGACAGGTTAGAGTGAGTTTTAATCACATCACTGCACTCCAGCCTGAGTGACACAGTGAGACCTTATCTAAAAAAAAAAAAAAAAAAAAAAAAAAAAAAAAAAAAAACTACTCCTTTTTTTCTATAAAAAAAAAAAAAAATTCATCCATTTTGACTGTAATAGCAGAATATCCATTTTTCCAGGAAACGGCTAAGTAGAGCTCTGTGCCACAGTTCAGGCTCCCCAAGGAAGCCAAGGAGAGACAAAAGTAGCCACAGAACAAGTTGTGTCCTTTGATGCCTTCATCTCCCTTTCTGCTCCTTAAAACCCAGGGATTTCTCTTTTATCCATCTGAAGCACCTTTCACAGATATGTCCACCACAATCAAAAACACATTTCAGGATCTAGTGTTCATTCTATGGCAGTGACTTTCAAACTTTTTTGACTGTGTTCTTCCATAAAGAATATATTTTACCTCATGTCCCAGTATATACATATGTGATTGAAATTAAAATATCATTAAATAATACCTTCCCTTACTAAGACAGAAAAACAAACATTTTCTGTTCTATTTTATTTCATTTATTTTGTGTTTAAGCCAAGACCCAATAAATTGATTTCATAAACTTGTAGCTTAAAAACACTGGTCTCTGATGGCATAAATGCTTAATAGAATTAATGTTTCCCCACTTAGGTATATTTTCATTTTAGCAAAAGATGCAAAGTAAGGACAAAGAAATGTATCTCAGCTGCATGGTGGTTCACGCCTGTAATTCCACACTTTGGGAGGCCGAGGCAGATGGATCACCTGAGGTCAGGAGTTCGAGACCAGCCTGGCCAACTTGGTGAAACATTTCCTACTAAAAATACAGAAATTAGCCAGGTGTGGTGGTGGGTACCTGTAATCTCAGCTACTTGGGAGACTGAGGCAGGAAGAATTGCTTGAACCCAGGAGGCAGAGGTTGCGGTGAGCCAAGATGGCACCGCTGCACTCCAGGCTGGGCAACAGAGGACAGAGCCAGACTCCATCTCAAAAAAAAAAA
>NW_016823697.1:60415-63777 GCF_001698545.2 Rhinopithecus bieti
CCTAGAAATGCCAAATAACTACAAAGTTATAAAATAAAGTTCACCATAATCTGACCACCCAAAGATAACCACTGTCAACATTTTGCTTTTATCTGTCTAGTTATTTGTTATATATGTACTTACATATATAATAAAAATAGTTTAAATAGCATGCATTTTAAAAGAGTGTGTAATAAATGTTTACATGTTAATAATGATACTAACATCCTATTACAACTTAATTTTTAGGTGACAACAGTCTATCATATGGATGTATAATGTGAATTAAGATTGTTCCCATTTTTTGAATTTTATAAACAATAAGCCATCAGTGTAAGCATGTTTCTGAATACTTCCACTTTCTTCTTTTTCTTTTTTTTTTTTTGATATGGAGTCTTGCTCTGTCACCCAGGCTGGAGTGCAGTGGCACGATCTCGGCTCACTGCAACCACCACCTTCCAGGTTCAAGCGATTCTCCCGCCTCAGCCTCCCAATCTGAATACTTCCTTGGGTTAAATTCCTAGAAGAGGTGCTTAGAGGTGAAGGAATCATACACTTAAAGTCTCTGACTTGGATATTGTCCTTGGGTTTGTGAGGTCAATGACACAAAATTCTTTATGGCAACTGGACCATCTTGAGTAGTACTCAGCTTTCAAAACCTATAGTATATTTGTTGACATTTGGATTGTGATTAATAACTGAATCTCGAAGGCAGTTCTAAAAGGTAAAAGAAAAAAATGAGAAACCACAAATCCTTAATAAGCAACTGAGATAGGCATGTGAAAAGGCGTGTGGTCGCTGAGCAACCACCAACAATGCAGAGCTCATTACAGGGGTTTGGGGATGGGAACATATGAGCTGCCTCTGTGGTTATGTTTAGAAGCTCACATCAACTTTAACGCCATCTAGTATTATACCTCTTAGTCTTCTTCCAGTTCCTTTCCTCTCTGATTTCCATTCTGGCCCCCGCAACTCTGAAATGTTGTGCCCCCTCTCAATATTCTGGCCTTAGTTAATCTCTTAATGAACTGTGTCAGTTTTGCTTGCAAATTGGAACCTGATCATTGCCTCCCAACAAACATCTAATAATTTATTGGAGGATGTCAACCAGTACCTTATTACTTTGACATGTTAGAAGACCAGCATCTTCTACAAGTCTTACAATTCCCTATAATCTTGGACCATAGCAGAAAAGGGATGGTTTATTTTGAGGCAAAGATGAAGGGAGCTGCAGTTAGGGAAAGGGCAAGGAATTATCAAAGAAGAGAAAAATTGGCATAATTAAGATATAGTGTCAATAGGATTATCTTTGTATGGGAGAGATTTGAAACACAGTCATTCATTTCTTATTTATTTGTTCATTCACTTATTGATTCACATTTATCCCATAATAAGGCTGTCAGTCACTGGAAAGTCAAAGTTAAATATCTCATAGTCATTTTCCTTAAGGAGCTCATTGTCTGAAAAATGAGCATCCAATATTTTCAGTTAGATCAAAACTTAGAAGGGAGGGAAAATGGTAGATATGTTTCTCAGTGTAAACTTCAGGTTGAGATAGAAGAAGTAGCATGATTGGCCAGGGTATAGGTTGGAGCTGAGTACAGTAACATGCTGTGGTGCCTGTTGGGTACCCTGGACACTGGAGATCCTGGAATTGTATCCTAGAACTGCAATTTGGGATATAGTTATAACATGCTCTTACAAACTTAGCACTCAATGGCATGTCATAGATAGGCCATTAAGTTAAGTGCTGCCAAGTAAGAACAATTATGCCATTACTTCGTGACATTTACATCATCGGAGCACCCAAAGGAGAGAAGTGATTTGTTTGATTTTTCACAAAAGAATTATAAATAAAGCAGATGCCCGATCTCTTTTTTTTTTTTTTTTTTTTTGAGACAGGGTCACCCATTGGTTTGTCACTCAGGCTGGAGTGCAATAGCACAATCATGTTTTACTGCAGCCTCAACCTCCTGGACTCAAGCAATCCTCTTGTCTCAGCCTCCTAAGTAGCTGAGAATACAGGTGCATGCCACCATGCCCCGCTACTTTTATTTTTTTGTAGAGATGGGGTCTCACTATGTTGCCCAGGCTGGTCTCGAACTCTGAGCAATTCTCCTGCCTCAGCCTCTCAAAGTGCTGGGATTACAGATGTGAGCCACCTTGCCCAGTCAGATCTTTTAAGAAGGGTTATCAAAATGGGTTGGGCACAATTGGGTTTATTCTAGAAGGCACCTTCCTGGACCAAGGAGACTTGCATAAAACACCGCAAGTTAAGACTCAACTATCTTAGGCAAAAAGTTAATCTCCCTCCTTAAGTTACTCAGTTGTTCCTCTAGAGGAGCTGCACCATCTTCTTTGAAAACACATAGGGGAATGGTTAGTCATACTGGTAAGAATAATAGTGACAAATCAAAGGAAAATGCAATAGTTGAAATAACATTGCAAAATTTTAAGATATAAATAATCCAGATTGTGCCACCAAAACCCAGATATTGAAAAAAATTGGTATCAGTAACATTTGTAAAGAAGCACATTATTAAATTAAGTTAAAAATTATACTAAATACTTGTGCTCCGTTTTGGCTGTGCTTTACCCCTAGTTTTGTGATAACCAAGGTGTCACTACCTATCTCAAAAGGTGTTATGAAATTCTGTAAGCAAACTTAGTTTACTAAAGTAAATATTAGGAGTAGGAAAATATGTTTGACTGGAACTCCTGAGATCTGGATCCTATTCTAGTTTGTCAATAACTAGTGTAAATCTGAACAAATGAATTCCCTTTTTGACTTTCCATTTCTTAATATTTAATTTAGGGATCTGACTGATTTACACAGTTCTATCCAATTATGTAATTTTGTCTTTTTGCCCACCTTGGCCTCATTTGTGTGTGGGTGTGTGTGGGTGTGTGTGTGTGTGTGTGTGTGTGGTGGGGCTTGGGGCTGGTATTAGTGACCTGGAAATCAGAGTTTGTTATCTCTCCAGTACCGGCAGCTCATTATAACATGCTGAATAACCTCACAGTTTCTTTGGGAAGAAAGGGAATGAAAAACTGTCTTGTAGCTGTGAAGACCCAGAGAGTACTCAATAGAATGCAAGGAGGGGAGGATTAATACTTATTCAAGGCCTGAGGGCAGTGAAGACAGGCTAGACCAAGAAAATCAGGGAGCTTTTTCTGCCTACCTTATTGTTTACTGAGGACCCCTGTGGATTTTTTCCCCCCTTTCACACTGCTATCTGGCTTAAGAAAGTTCCAAAATGTTTCTTTTCTGGGATCTTGTGACCCCTCAAGTCATGATGCTAATTGCCTTACTTTAGCCTTGGCAGGAGCAGGACCATACCTCTGCTTTTATGGTTTACAGCTAAACAAAAGCCTTTTGTTCC